>NC_045434.1:152811089-153111089 GCF_002776525.5 Piliocolobus tephrosceles
TCTTCCTCTTCTTCTTCCTTTCTTTTTCTCTCTTCTGTCTTCACTCAGTCTTATTTTTGTCTTCCCTTCCATTCTCTTTTCTTCCAATTATCAGAAGAGAAAGGCAACAAAAGCAGAACTTTTAAACTTTATTATTTCAATAAGAGAAATAGCCTCTTGGTTTTGAATAATGAAGTAGCTTTCATGAAAGTTTAGTCCCTACAATGAAAGACTGCCTTAATTTTCCACAAAATTTATAATTTGCAAATAACATACTCTGGAAATACTAGAGGAAGTTTGTACCAGAGACTTCTAGAGACTAGAAAGTAGTCCAGACATCTAATGTTAGCCGTAGGCCCACGTCATCCTACTTGTGTAATTTTAGGTAACTGATCCAGTTTCCTTATTTATAAAATGGAGTATTTATTAAAGGAAACAAAAATGGGATTGTTTGTATTAAAGCAAGTTAAAAATGACAAAGCGTCATATTCATGTAAGGCATTATTCTTTGAGAGCAAGAGACTATTTCTCGTCTACCCTCTAATGTTTGGAATTACATTGGCTGTAATTTTTTTATTCACTGTAATTCTATTTGACTAGATAAGAGAGTAATTGAAAATAGAAGTCTTCCAAACTGGCCTTTTGATAACAAGTTGGTGTATTTGATGTTAGGGGCATGCATATGAGAATATCATTTCACCTAAGGAAAACCAGGAGAAGACTCTGACTTACAGCAGTAATCCTATTCAGTATTCAGCTTATTAGCTATGTTGCAATTGGGAATATTTTAAACTGATTTTATATTAAATTCAAATGCATAATGCAGTACATAAATATTTATCCAAGCTATCAAATAAACCAAATTCTCAAAGTGACAGTAAATATATATGTATATATTTTAAAAGATTAAACCTACTTTGGTTTCATTATTACTGTGTTTTCATAATCCTTCTTGTTTAACTTGGTTTGTCAGTCTACATTTGGAGATAAATTCAGTTTTTGGTCCATTCACTCTCTCTAGTCTGAGTGTGATCAACACACACACACACACGCACACACACATCTACCTTGATTCTGTTTATTTTTCCCTCTTGAAAAGAAAGTGAAGCTCTTAGGCTTGGAGTGGATGGGCTCATGGGTATCACCATCTTCACTTTGCAAATTGTACTTGCAAAATGAAGCAGATTGGGAAACAAAAAGGTCAGAGAAGAGTCTCATAAAGGATTATGGAGACTCTGAAGACTTTATTGAGTGTGTCAAAATTCAGTAAGCATTTGTAGAACATTACCTAGGATTTCTTTCCTTATTGCTCTTGTCATGATTAATGTGTTGAGATCTCATTTTCTCTCCTAGCTGCTCATGAACCTTTCTGGGAAGTCTTATGTTGGGCTTTAGTTGTGCTACTTATTCCCATAAGATTAGGTGAATCTATATACTCTTTGGACTTCATGTATAAAATTGTAATAACATTAAGCATAGGAATGCTGAGAAGATTTTTATTATTGTTTATGAAAGCATACATTGAAATTTAAATGGATGAATAATTCGTACCTTCCATATGTCTACTTTCTTCATATGAACAAACTTTATTCCCTGGAAACCACCAGAAACAGCATGCTCCATTTACATGTGTGGCTATGGGACTTTTTGTGCTCTTTGTCACTTGAACGGCATATGTAGTTACTGTTTTACTTTCTTAGGGTGGCAAAGCAATAATCTTGCCAGCACTCAAGGGAAATACAGGTCAAGATTACTACATTTCTGGGCTATTTTAAATAGAATATCCAGGAGCTGCTCCAAGATGGCCAACTAGACATAGCCAAGAGGAACATCTTCCACCAAGGGAATGGGACATTGGAAAGACTGGTGCACTTCCAGCACATCTTCAGAGGAAAGGCATTGAGATTGAATGGAGGGAAGACACAGATGCTGGGCTGAAGTGGGAGAAAGCTGGGAATGTTTCATGTGGCTTCTGCACACCAGGACTCATTCCTGGACCCCAGTGACTTCTGGAGAAGGGGTGAGTTGAACAAATAAGGGGCAACCTGCTCTCACGACAGGTCTCTGGAATCTTGCCAGGAAGATGGGGTCCCATGACCACCACAGACACTTGAGCTGACAGGGAGAGCTATTTAGAGAACTGGTAGGGGCAGAACTCTAGCCCCTACAAAGCCCAGAGGGCTCGGAACAGAGCATCTGTAGGGAAACATGGCCAGGGACACTCAACCCCCAGACTCAGCTTCCTCCAATATGAGACTTTAGCCCTAGGGGAAAAGTTGAACCTGAACTCTGCAGGACAATCTTGCCCATGAGATGGAGCCAGTCTAACTTGAACACTACTTGGTCTGATGGCCTCTCCTGGGGCCCAGCATGGCTGTGCATGCTTGTACTGCAGTCCCTAGATACCTTCTGAGGGCCCACATCATAGCTCCTGTGCTAGTGGACTGTGCCTGACTGACAGAATGCTCCAACAGAACAGCCCCAATGGACACACACCAGCCCACCCCTACTATCCCCTTCACTGCAGCCTCACCCATGCTGCTTTGCTTGCATGCAACCACCCATGACAGCCCCTCACGAAGCTTTGGGATGTTCTTGCCTTCCCTTCCCCATCAGTGTGTATGTTGCCATGTTGCCAACAGGAGAGCACTGTTGCTACTGCTAGTGCCACTGTTGCCAACAGGAGTGCACCCCTTCTCCACCACATCACCATTGTTGTCGGATCATTGGAGGGCGCCCTGTCTGCCAGTCCCACACCCACCAGCATCCTGCCCTGTGCTGACACTTCCACTGGCGTGAAACTAGACATGGAATATAAAGGACCTGCTCCTGGCCTGAGTGGCCACCACCACCAGTATGAATGTGCACAGAGAGCACAAACTGTCCTGCAGCCACAGGTGCCCTAGCCCCATGCTAACATCACCACGATACCAGCTAGAATGCATACAGTTACTGATGGGGTCCCCCAAGCCCCTGAGTCGCAGTGCCACTGCTGCTGCTGCAAACGTCTGCATGGAGGCCTAAACCCAGCACCCACTAGTACCCTGTCTCAACTAACAAGGAGTATCCCTGCTGTGCTGGTGCTGCTGCTGCTTCAGACAGATGTGAAGGACAGATCCTGCTGCCACCTATGTGGCAGAACTATGAAGTTCTTTGGCTGACACCACTCATCAGAATGTTGTGACCTGTGGTTGGGGAGCACCTCAGTTTCTTCAGCACAGCAGGTCCTAACCTTGAGGGACTAGATAACAAAGGCAAGACCTGATACCAGTCTCCCAGAGTTAGAGCACACAGTCCAGGAGTTATGAGCTGACACTTGGCCCCCTAAAATTTTCCAGAAATGAAGCCAGTCAACTAAACACCCCTTATGCCACAATCAAACCCCCAAGGTCATCAAATAGTATGAAAGGAAAAATAAGACAGCAACCTCAAAGATTGAGCATCAACCCACAAAGATGAGAAAGAAGCAGTGCAAAAACTGACAACTCAGAAAGTTAGAGTGTCTACTTTCCTCCAAACAACTGCACTAGCTCTCCAGCAAGTGTCCTTGACTGGGCTCAGATGGGTAAAATGACACAAATATAATTCAGAATATTGATACGAATGAAGATCATTGAGATTCAGGAGAACATCAAAACCCAATCTAAGGAAGGTAAGAATCACAATGAAATGATACAGGAGCTGACAGACAAAATAGCCAATAGAGAAAATAATGTAATCCTGACAGAGCTGGAAAACACACTACAAGAATTTCATAATTGCGATCGCAAATATTTATAGCAGAATAGACCCAGTGGAGGAAAAAAATCTCAGAGCTTGAATTGAGACTTTCTGAAATAAGAGAGTCAGATAAGAATAAAGAAAAAAAGTAATAAAAAAGAGTGAACAATATCTCTGAGAAGTATGTGATTATGTAAAGAGACCAAATCTATGACTCATTGGCATCCTTGAAAGAGATGGTGAGAATGGAAGCAACATGGAAAACATATTTAAGGATATCATACATGAGAACTTTCCCAAACTAACTATAGAGGCCAAGATTCACATTCAGGAAATGCAAAGGGTACCTACAAAGTACTTCATAAGATCATCTCCAAGATACATAGTCATTAGATTCTTTAAGATTGAAATGAAAGAAAATATGTTAAAGGCAGCTAGAGAGAAAGGACAGGTCACCTACAGAGGGAAACCCTTTACACTAACAGCAGACTCTCAGCAGAAACCCTAGAAGCATAAGATATCAGAGGACTATATTTAACATCCTTAAAAAAAATAAATTCAAATCAGGAATTTCATATGCAGCCAAGCTAAGCTTCACAAGCAAAGGAGAAATAAGATCCTTTTCAGACAAAGAAATGCTGAGAGAATTTGTTACCACCAGATCTGCCTTAAAACAGTCCTGAAAAAAGTACTAAATAAGGAAGGGAAAGACCATTACAATCACTACAAAAAAACACTAAGTACACAGAACACTAACACTATAAAACAACCACAAAAACAAGGTGGCATAATAAACCAGTAACAACGTGATGAAAGTATTAAATCTACACATATCCATACTATCCTTGAATTTAAATGGGCTGAACACCCCAATGAAGAGTCACAGAGTGACAAGCTGAATAAAGATGCAAGAACCAGTGGTATGCTGTCTTCAGAGACCCATCTCACGTGCAGTGACAAATACAGGCTCAAAAAAAGGATTGGAGAAAAATCTACCAAGCAAGTGAAAAATAGAAAAAAGGAGCGGTTACAATCCTAATTTCAGACAAAACAGAATTTAAATTTAAAAAGACAAAGAATGGCATTACATAATGGTAAGGGGTTCAATTTCACAGGAATACCTAATTACTCTAAGCATATATGTACCCAACACAGGAGCACCCAGATTCATACAGCAAGTTCTTAGAGACCTTCCAACAGAGTTAGATTCCCACACAATAATAGTGGAAGACTTCAACACCCCACTGACAGTATTAGATAGATAATCGAGGCAGAAAATTAACAAAGAACTCAACACAGTACCAAATGGACCCAACACATATCTACATAACCCTCCACCCCCAAGCTAAAGAATATACATTCTTCTCATTGCCACATAGTGCATACTCTAAAATCAACAACACGATCAGACATAAAATAATTCCAGCAAATGCAAAAAAGAAACCCAAAACAAACAAACAAACAAAAAACTGAAATCATACCAACCACTCTCTAAGATCACAGTGCAAAAAAATAAAAAGTAAATAAAACTCAAGACTAAGAAAATCATTCAAAACCATACAGTTTTTGAAAAGTAAACAAGTTTATCCTGAATAACTTTTGGGTAAATATGAAATTAAGCCAGAAATCAAGAAGTTCTTTGAAACTAATGAGAAAAAAGATAAACATAACCAGAATCTCTGAGACATACATAAAACAGTGATAAGAGGGAAATTTACAGTGCTAAATGCCCACATCCAAAAGTTAGAAAGATTGCAAATTAACAACCTGATCACAACTAAAAATACTAGAGAAGCAAGAGCAAACAAACCCCAAAACTAGCAGAAGACAAGAAATAACCACAATTAGAGCTGAGCTGAAGGAGCTTGAGACACAACAAACACTCAAATGATCAATGAATCCAGGAGCAGGTGTTTTGAAAAAAAAAAAAAAATTAACAAAATAGATAGACTGCTAGCTAGACTAATAAAGATGAAAAGAAAGAATATCCAAATAAACACAATTAGAAACAACAAAAAGAATGTTACCACTGACCCCGGGGAAATACAAATAACCATCAGAGACAACTTGAACACCTCTATGCACATAAACTAAAAAATCTAGAAGAAATGGATAAATTCCTGGACACGTACACCCTCCCAAGACTGAACCAGAAAGAAATTGATTCTCTGAATAGACCAATAATTAGCTCCAATATTGAATCAGTAATAAATAGCCTACCAATCAACAAAAGCCCAGGACGAGACGAATTCACAGCTGGATTCTCCCAGATGCACAAAGAAGAACTGGTTTCATTCCTACTGAAACTATTCCAAAAAATTAAGCAGGAAGGACTCCTCCTCAACTCATTCTATGAAGCCAGCATCATTCTGATACTAAAACCTGGTGGAGACACAACAAAAACAGAAAACTTCAGGCCAATAACCTTGATGAACACTGAAGCAAAAATCCTCACCTAAATACTGGCAAAGTGAATCCAGCAGCACATCATAAAGCTAATCCAGCATGATCAAGTAGGCTTTATCCCTGGGATACAAGGTTAGTTCAACATATGCAAATCAATAAATGTGATTCATCACATAAACAGAGCTAAGGACAAGAACCACATGATCATCTCAATAATGCAGAAAGGCTTTCAGTAAAATTCAACATCCCTTCATGTCAAAAATTCTCAATAAACTAGGAATTGAAGAAACATACCTCAAAATAGTAAAGGCCATCTATGACAACCTGAGAGTCAACAACATAATGAATAGAAAAAAAAGCCTGAAGTACTACCCTTGAAAACTGGCACAAGACAAGAATGCCCTCTCTCACCCCTCCTATTCAACATAGTATTGAAAGTCCTGGTGAAAGCATCAGGCAAGAGAAAGAAATAATGGGCATTGAAATAAGAAGCGAGGAAGTCAAACTATCTCTGTTTGCAGAAGACATGATTCTATACCAAGAACACTCCATAGTCTCAGTCCAAAATCTCCTTAAACTGATAACTTCAGTAAAGTTTCAGAATAAACACATTAATGTGCAAAAATCATTAGCATTCGTATACAGCAGAAATACACAAGCTGATAGTGAAATCAAGAATGCAATCTTATTCACAATAGCCACAGAAAGAATAAAATATCTAGGAATACGGGTAACCAGGGAGGTGAAACATCTCTACAACTAGAATTACTAAACATTGCTCAAAGAAATCAGAGATGACACAAACAAATGAGAAAGCATTCCACACTCATGGGTAGAAAGAATCAATATTGTTAAAATGGCAGTATTGCCCAAAGCAGTTTATAGATTCAATACTATTCCTATCAAACTACCAAAGAAATTCTTCATACAACCAGAAAAATCTATTTTAAAATTCATATGGAACCAAAAAGAGCCCAGATAGCCAAGGCAATCCTAAGCAAAAAGAACAAAGCTGGAGGCATCACACAACCTAACTTCCAACTATACTATAGGGCTACAGTAACCAAAACAGCATGGTACTGGTACAAAACAGACACATAGACCAATGGAACAGAATAGAGAGCCCAGAAATAAGGCCACACACTACAACCATCTGATCTTCGTCACAACTTACAAAAACAAGCAATGGGGAAAGGCATCCCTATTCAACAAATGGTGCTGGGATAACTGACTAGCCATATGTGGAAGATTGAAACTGGACTATTTCCTTACATCATATACAAAAATCAACTCAAGATGGGCTAAAGACTTAAATGTAAAACCCAAAACTATAAAAACCCTGGAAGACAACCTAGGCAATACTATTCTGGACAAAGGAACTGGCAAAGATTTTGTAACAAAGATGCCAAAAGTAATCGCACAAAAGCAAAAATTGACAAATGGAAGCTAATTAAACTAAAGAGCTTCTGCACAGCCAAAGAAACTATCAAGAGTAAACAGACAATCTACAGAATGGGAAAAAATGTTTGCAACCTACACATCTGTTTATCTGATAGAGGTCTCATCTCCAGCATCTATAAGTAACTTAAGCAAATTTACAAGAAAAAAAAACCCCATTAAAAAGTGGGCAAAGGACACGAACAGACACTTTTCAAAAGAAGACATACAAGCAGCTAATAAGCCTACGAGGAAAACCTCAATATTACCGATCCTTAGAGAAATGCAAATCAAACCATAGTGAGATACCATCTCACATCAATCAGAATGGCTATTATTAAAAAGTAAAATATAGCAGATGCTGGTGAGGCTGCAGATAAAAAGGAATGCTTACACACTGCTGGTGGAAGTGTAAATAAGTTCAAGCATTGTGGAAAGCATTGTGGTGATTTCTCAAAAGTTAAAAACAGAACTACCATTTAATCCAGCAATCTAATTACTGGTATATACTCAAAGGATTATAAATTGTTCTATTATAAAGACACATGCACATGTATGTTCATTGGAGCCCTATTCACAATGGCAAAGTCATGGGATTAAGTTAAATGCCCATCACTGGTAGACTGGATAAAGAAAATGTGGTACATATCCACCACAGAATACTATGCAACCATAAGAAAGAACGAGGTTACGTTCTTTGCAGGAACATGGATGGAGCTGGAGGCCATTATCATTTGTAAACTAACACAGAAGTAAGATACCAAATACTGCATGTTCTCATTTATAAGTGGGAGCAAAATTATGAGAACACGTGAAGACAAAGAGGGGAACAACAGACACTAGGGCCTATCCAAGGGTGGAGGGTGGGAGGAAGAAGAGGACTGAAAAGTACCTATTGGATACTATGCTCATTACCTGAATGATGAAATAATATGTACAATGAAATCCATGAAACAAGTTTATTATACAACAAACTTGCACATGTACCCTTGAACCTAAAATAAAAATTAAAAATAAAGTGAATATCTATTGTTACGACTTCACTTTCTGGCTTTGTGTGATAATAACAAGAACACACATTGTCTTCACCCCTCCCCTGGAAGAGTTTTCAGTCATGGTGTGAACCATGTCCCATTCACAAGTTGGTCAATAAGAAATACTACATTTGCTTAAGTCTAATTGGTTAGATGAGGCTTGTAAGTAGGATATAAGCTAAATAACACAGATCTCCTTAAGATAAGCAATTAAAATATGACTGATCAGAATGCATTCTTTTACCCCACATTCACATTTTCAGAAATTGTTCATCAGCCTTCATATCGTAAAAAAAAAAAAGAAATAGAAGATTTAGAAAGAGAGAAATGCCTGACAATATTGGCATCAACAATGAAAAACAGTGGTTACAGAAGGATACTCTGCTGGTAATTTTAATACTCCATTTGTCACATTTCAAAGTTTTATTTACATATCAGATATGGTTCATTGTGCTAATTTCTTTTAATTAACAAAATTAAATTCATTAAACAGATATGGTTTAAGCTGTTTGCATCAAGGTTGTCCAGGTTAGGGAAATAGTCCTTGGCTTCACAGTCACATGGGAAAAAGAAAGGTCATCTATCAAAAAGAAGAGACAGAAGGATCATCCTTGTCCTGAAATAATAGGTCCTTCTACAACATAGGTGGAAGAGGAAGAAGAGCAGTCCATGTTAAAGTTAGCTAGCATTTTATCTGCTTTGCAATCTCTATCCACAATGAGTATCCTCGAACTTAGTAATGCCGTCGTTTTTTGCAGAGAGACTTTCTTGTTTATGCTCCAGGTACAGTCTTGGATTGCACTTGGTAATGGAAGGGAAGGAACGAGGTTTGATTTTCTCTAATAACAGTTATTTTCTTCAAATAATAACCTCTCTCTTACATATTCTCAGCCAAGGTACTGAATGATATCTCTATCTACACTTTTTCTCTAGGTGAACTTATTAGTACCCTTGTTTCAAGTCTTACCTTTATGCTGATGTTGCTAAAATTTATAATTTCAGCCTATAAATCTTTCCCACATTACATATTTGTGTATCCAAATTTCTATATTTCTAGCTGGATAGTTAATATTTTATGTAATGGAGAACCCTTGTTCTCCCAAATTTCCCTTTTCAAAGTAACTACTTTTCTGTTAATACATACAACTTGAGAAAAATTTTTATTCATCCTTTTTAATCCGTTACCCATATTGATTCTATATCCAAAATGTCCTATTTCATTATATCTCTCCCTCACTTGGGGATCAACCCAATACAAGTGACATTATCCTCATTTAGACTTCTGCAAGCTTTCCACATGATTTCATTCAAGCCAATTTTCTTCACATAGCCATCAGAGAGAACTTTCTCACATCCATATGCGTAATCCAGACGTAACAAAGAGTATCCATTACCCATAAAGTGACGTGCTTTTTCCATATTTTGAAATTTGTTCCTGGAGTTACCATATCCCCACCCATTTTTTTACTTGGAGGATTCCCATCCATCTTTTAGGGCTCCACTCAAGCCTCACCTCCTCTCTGAATCAGTCCTGAGAAGCACCTGCCTTTAGAGGTGTATTATCTTGAACTTCAACAATATAAAGCTGTTTCCTCTCTTCCCCAATAGACTATGAAGTCTTTGAAGCCAAGGATTTTCTTTTTCTTTTTATCTTGCTTATCTTTAAATCCACCAGAGCCTAGCAGAAAACCTGACAAAAGTTGTTGCTCAATCAATATTTTATGGAAGCATAAATGTTACCACATAAAAGGAATGATTTTACCCACTTAAGATACATCATTTGAGAATTATTGAACATTATTGTGTTAACTAATCTATCAGGTATTTTGTAGTTATATTTCGTTGCCATATTTTGTAGTTACATTTTATTACCAACATCATCTTCACCGTTAAGTAACTGACAAACATGTTTGCAACCTAAAATACATTCTTATCTTTTATTATACTGTGAATATATAAAATAATTTGTATGAAAACTGCCTTTAAAGAGACAATGCTCAAATCTCTGATACAATTTCAATGCCTGATACTTTTATCTGTGATTTGACGTTTAAGGCATTTTCATCAGAGGAGATTTGAAGTCTGCATTTACAATGATATTACAAGGGGCAGTCCTGCCATTAGTGAGATGTTTTAATCATCTATATGTAGGTAAGGAAGAAAGCTGCAGGGCTTGAAGAAAATAAGCAGCTCTGGCTTCAGATACATAGAGATCACAATCCCTGTGCAAAATTAATGTTGATTAATATAAATCTGGAAGAGGTCTACATGTTTAAAACAATTTAAATGTTAGTGAGAGAAAGGAAAAAGCATTTTTTAAAGAAGAACATAAGGCTGGAAGTCAGTAGGCCTTGACTGCATTTTGCTTATTGGGGGACCTTATGCAAATCCTCTGTTGCCTTAACAGAATAGATACAATAAGATATGTCTGCCTTCACTTTCTACCTCATAATTAGCAAAAGATAAGATGGGAAAATAAATGATGAAACAGTTTTAAGAAATGAAGATGCTCTATTAATTTAAGTAACCATTATTATTGTTATTAATACTGTTATTGATAATAATAAAGAGATTAAAAACACAAGCAATATGAATTAAATAAGATGAGTAGTGGTGGTTGCTCAGGTTTAGGAAGAGTCTGCCAATACATAGCTTTGAAGGCTCAAGTTGTTTCCCAGATAACTGAAACTATCTTTCTCATCTTCTTCACCAATTTACATTGTCATTCCTTCAAAACTCAAATCAAATAAGATAATTTTAGAGGTACTGGGCATTTCAGAAATCATTAAGCTAATTCCTTCTCTATTTCCTACCAGAGGAAGCATATGAGGCCCAGATAGTTTGCATAATTTGCCTCAAGACACACTACCAGAGCATTTATTTGTTAATTACCAATTTGATATCCTTTCTGCCCTATGTCCTGTCCACCTCCAGCAGGAAGCCTTACCACTTGAGTTCACAGAGCAGAAGACTGCAAATAAGAATTAAATCCCATCTCTGCCATTAACTATTTGATATGGGCATTACAAAGTTGTTTTTATTTGCTGTTATATTTTTTAAAAATCTGTGATCTTGGTTCTGAAGATAGAGATTTGATTGAAGCACAGACAATACCCCTAAAGACCTCAAAACCTTTCAGTGTAAACACTTTCTAAGCTGTGCTCTGTGGAATTTTGGACCCATGGAAAGTTAATAATGCTTGAAGGGAAATGAATGAGAAATGATTAATTTTATAACATCTCTTAGAGGGTTGTAATACACATTAGCATACTGAAGGCTTTTCAGAAATTCTGCTGAACTACTAAATTAGTTTAGTATTAAATAAAGGGTCTGAGATAATATTTAGGAAAGTGCCTTAAATGTAAGATAGAAGGCAGATGTCACATTCATCATGCACTTTTCCAAATCTTTATTAATTAGAGTTTGTACTACTTGCCTTTTTACTTTACTATTTTTTTTTATAGGCTTAGCTCATGTCTCCTAAGAAGTTTGTCTAGTTTTGAGACATTCATTTGTCTAGAGATAAATTCAGATTTGACTAACATCAGTGGCCAGCCACTGAGGAAAGCATATTCTCTATGCTTTCTGGACCAGCATATACTAATCAGTTTAAAAATATTGACTGTGGCTGTGAGGATCATGTCACACTGCAGATTTCTCTGGTCACCTGTGAGCTATCGGCCAGTATCTGTGATATGCTGGATGAATCAGAGCAGTGTTGTCAACACCTCTCAGAAGTACACTACCTCTCCGTCCTCTCATCAGGTCCTATGAGGATTTATCCTTGATTTAATCTCTATGATTTTGTTTGTAAGTCATATTAAAATAAGAACAATAAGAAATTGGCTTCAAAATAGTAACATTAGTAAATATTATTAGTAAATGTTAACACTAACCTAGCACCTCCATGTGCCATGTTGTGTATTACATGCTTCATGTATGTATTATGACATTCGCTCCTCTCCACAATCCTATCAAGCAAGTTTTTGTTGTTGTTTTTCCCATTCTACAGATGAAAGAATTGGATCTTACGTCAGTTATGTAAGTGGTTCAAGACAATATATGAAAGAAATATCATAGTTAGCAATCAGTTTCAATCCTATTGAGTTCCATGCTGACTTTCTTAAACTCTGGAAATATTATTCTGTTAGTTATGGCTCCATTCCAGTGAAAATAACAATAACAATAAATAAACAAGCAAAAATAAAGAAATAAGAATAATTGTGAGCCAGCAGAATAGGCTGGAGGCAGGGAACCTAAGGACTTCCTAGAACTAAATCAAACGGAAACACTTCAGCTATGACAGGTAATATCCTCTTCATTTACATAAGGTGTGCACCAAATAACCAGTGGAAACCTCTAGAAGATATTTAAACCCCAGAAAATTCTGTAATTGATCTCTTGAACCCCTATGCTTGGGCCCGCTCCCACACTGTGGAGTATACTTTTATTTCTAATAAATCTCTGCTTCTGTTGCTTCATCCTTTCCTTGCTGTGTTTGTGTGTTTTGTCCAATTCTTTTTTCCAAGACACCAAGAACCTAGACACCCTCCACCAGTAACTTATTTTGGTAAGCTAGTCAGGAGGTAAGCCCAAAGTTTGAGATTTATTTTTCTCCTTTTTCTTGCCTCATACAGAGGAATCTCTCCCTCTCTCGTTTCCTTTCCAACTTGGGACCCTTGGTGGGTAGTACCTAAACGTGGCGGCAACTGCAGATTTCTGGCCGGGGCCGTTCTGAAGGACTCTTCTATCTTTTCCAGTTGTGATCCCTGATCTGTAGTGTGGTGCAGCTCAGAGCAAACTCCCACATGTTTCAGGAAATGTAAACCTTCTTTTTTATTCTAAATTCTTTCCTTCTCCTACTCAACTGGCCAAAGACAAAAGAAGCCTACTCAACCTCCAATTCCTATCACTATAGTTCATGGTTGTCACTCTAGTGGAATGGGAAGCATAGGAAAGTGTAACCTTACCAAATTATAAAGATGCTGAAAGTCGGGGATTATACCCAGGAACCAAAGGAAGCTCACGGTAAGCCATTGCCCCTGGAGGAAAGCATGCAAAGCAGCACTGGTGCCCACCTAAGGTCAGAGGTGTCTGGCGCTCTAAGATTGGACCTCACAGGGGGAAGCCCCAGGAAATCCTGTGGACCTCAACCTCTCCAAAAGGGACATCCTTGGCAAAGGTTCTGAGGTTTAACACGGAATCCTCCTTAGAACTTTCTCTCACAGTTTCAATACTGTTTGGCCCCAATGTTTCTGGAATCTGGAGTTTACCGTCGAATGGGAAAGTGGGAGGGCATTGGATATATCCAGGCTTTTGTGCTGCTGTTCTAAGCCATGGGGTTGGTTAAGGTGTGATGCTCTCCTGTGGTGCTATTTGGCCTTGGTGTTCTTTGAAGTCTGGGGAGGTTTGGTCTTTGAAAATCAAACTGCCAGGGAAACTGATTTCCCCAAAATTTGGATTCCTGACCTTCATTGGATTATCTATTAAGGAAAACAAAGTAAAACTGGTGAGCTTGTATTGCTATCTCATGGCTAGGGTTCAAAGCTATCAGGTCTTTGTGTGCGTACATGTCTAAATGTGTTTATTTGTATGTACACTTATTGTTGTATGTTGTGGCTACCAAACTGGCTTATAAGTAAAAGAGTGCCCATAAATTAAGCAAATAAGTCTAAGCAATTTTCAAGTTCACGCTACTTAAGTATAACTTTACTAAACAAGCTGGCTTTAAAATTATTGGTAAAATAAAAATAGAAATGCCTTCAGAATTGACAGCATACATTTTTTTCTAGATTTTAACTTTGTCTTTGCTAGTTATTTTGAGATGTCAGCATTTGGTATAGAAGGTTATAAAACTGTAAACCCAGCCAAAACAAAATGATCTTGGTTTGCATAACGATAATAAATATGTTACTGGTTTATGCCTTTGCTATACTATACTTTTATCATTTTAGAGTGTACTCCTTCTACTTGTAGAAACAAAGCAAAAAAAAAAAAAAAAAAAAATGTAGTCACAGCCTCAGGTAGGTCCTTCACGAGGTATTCCACAGTAAGTTATTGCTATTAGGAGATGACAGCTCCATGTGTGTTATTGCTGCTGAACATCTTCCAGTGGGACAAGATGTGGAGGTGAAAAACAATGTTATTGATGGCCTAGGCTAATGTGTGTGTGTGTTTTAGTTTTTACCAAAGTTTAAAAAGTAAAAAAAAGAAGAAATTAAAAAATAGAAAAAGTTTATAGAATGATATACATGTTTTGTACAGCTGTCCAATATGTTTGTGTTTCAAGCTGTGTTCATACAAAAGAGTCAAGTCTATTTTGAAAATTAAAAGTTTATAAAGCAAAAAGTTACAGTAAGTTGAGGTTAATTTATTACTGAAGAAAATTTTTTTAAAATAAATTTACTGTACCATAAGTGGAAAGTGTTCATAAAGTCTAGAGTAGTGAATAGAAAAGTCCTAGATTTTCACATTCACTGAACGGTCACTCACCAACTCATCCAGAGTAATTTTCAGTCCTGCTAGCTCTATTCATGGCAAGTGCCCTATACAAGTATATTTTTTATCTTTTATACTGTATTTTACTCTTGCTGTTTTTATTCTTGGATAGAAACCATTCTGTTATAATTGCCTACAGTATTCAGTACAGTAATATTCCATACAGGTTTATAGTCTAGGAGCAATAGGCTATATATATCATATAGCCCAGGTGGGTCATAGGGTATACCATCTAGGTTTGTGTAAGTACACACTATGATGTTCACACAAGGAGGAAATCACCTAATGATGCATTTTTCAGATGTATCACTGTTGTTAAGTGGCATATTAACAACAATTAACAATTAAGTAGCTTAGAAGAGAAAAGCAAATGTCCAGATTAATTTAAATGAGTATCTATGTAAGATAAATATTCTATGACTAGAATAATTCTAATGTTGTTTTAAAGTGAGGAGGAGTTTGCATTTAGTTAGTAAATTAAAAATGCTTCGTAGAGCAGATTACATTTTAGAAGAGCCTAAAAGCATAGGTAAGATTTCTAGGAATATGAGTGTGTGTGTGCATGCATGTGTGCGTGTGTGTGTGTGTTTGTGTGTGTGTGTGTGTGTGTGTAAAATGAGTGAATAACAAGAAAATGATGGTACTTTTAGGGAAGACTTAATAGTCCAGACTGACTGGTGTGTATGAAAATGGACCTCCTAGTTGTATACATGATTTAGGATTCATGCATGCATGCTTGCATGCAGCAAATGTTTATTGAGTGCTTACTATTAATGAATATACAACAAAGTTGCTGTTTTATATGGAATGTGTGGTATAGGAAACACAGCAGAAATAAACAAAAAATAAATAAGTGAAATAATACTAGAGACTCATGCTATAAAAAGTAAAATAGGGGCCACATGCAGTGGCTCATGCCTGTAATCTCAGCTCTTTGGGAGGCTGAGGCGGGTAGATTATCTGAGGTCAGGAGTTCGAGACTAGCCTGACCAACATGGAGAAACCCCATCTCTAGTAAAAAGACAAAATTAGTCAGGCGTGGTGCCACATGCCTGTAATCCCAGCTACTGGGGAGGCTGAGGCAGGAGAATTGCTTGAACCTGGGAGGCAGAGGTTGCGGTGAGCTGAGATCATGCCACTGTGCTCCAGCCTGGGCAACGTGAGTGAAAGTCCACCTCAAAAAAAAAAAAAAAAGGTAAAATAGGATAATGTAATTGTGACAGAGGCTTGGAGGGCTATATTAGAATGATACTTTGAGGAAGTGGCATTTCTGCTAAGTCGTGAATGATAAAAAGAAGTGGCTTGTGATGATTAGAGAAAAAGTAATCCTGGCAGAAGGACAGGAAACGAAATGTCCCCTTAAAAAGAAGCTTAGTGTGAATTATTGATTCACAAAGACAATGTGGGCAAATCATAGCGAAGAAAACATAGAGTGATAGAAGATGAGCTTGAAGTGGTAGCAAGGACCAAGATAGGAAGTCCTTTAAATGTCATACTAAAGATTAGGTGTCTTATTTTATGAGCCGTGGGAAGTCACTGAAAGATTTTGAGCCACAGAATAATATGATCTGGTTTATGTTTTTGACCATTACCTTGGATGATGTCTGGAGAATAAATTTTAAAGGCATTAGTGGCAGCTTGGGTTTACCGAAGTAACTAGAGGTCAAAAGATTTTTCAAAATTGTTAACCCCAATGAGAATCTAAATGAAGTGTTGGGAAACTTTGGTCCACTGGCCAAATCCAGCCTACGACCAGTTTTGGTATATGAAGTCTAATGGAACATAGCCATGCTCACTTATTTGTAGATTGTCTATATCAGATGTCTTTTGTGCTACAGAGGCAGAGTTGAGTCTTTGCAACAGGAACAGTATGGCTTGAAAAGCCTGAACTATTGACTATTTGATCCTTTGCAGAAAAAGCATAATCGCCTTTGATCTAAATTAAAATGTTGATAGGAGGTAAAAAGTAACTCTGAAAAGGAGGCTGCATTTGGCTACAACAGGCTTGAAAGAAAGAGATTTAGAGAAGATAAATCGAATGTTCCCAGCTCTTACTGACTAGGAGAAGAATGCTGCCATTGTCAGAAATGACGTGAAAAACAAGAAGAACAGGTTTGTAAGAACAGAGAGGAGGAGGTTGAAGATAGTTGACTTTTCATTAGCTGAGGCAGAGGGATTCTATAGATATTTGAAAAATGAGCACTTGAACTTTAACAATAGTATTGAGATGGTTTATCATGATCATTATTTTGAGTTAAAATGTACGTATGGTAAAATGTAAAAATTGTAAGGGTACAATTTGATATATTTTAGCAAAATTATGTAACACACACTCAAATCAACATAGAAAATTTCGTTATTATCTCAGAAAATTCCCTTGTGCCTTCTTCCAACCACTCACTTCATCTAGACCGCAGCCATAGGTTCTCATTTCTATCAACATACATTAATTTTATATTATTCTTATACCTCATATAACATAATCCTATGATATGTACTCCATGGTGCCTGGCTGCTTCTGTTCAACATCATATTTTTGAGATTTGTCCATTTTGTTGTGTCTATCAGTAGTTCAGTTGTTTCTCTATTGCTGAATTTCTGAGCATGTTTATTCATTATCCCATTAATGGACACTTGTTTTGTTTCCAGTTTTTTATTATTGTAAGTAACACTGCTATAAACATTCTCATATTATGGATAAATATATATGTTTAAACATATAAACATTCATATAAACTTTCTCTTTTGTGGATGTTTTCATTTCTCTTGGGGAAACACCTAGGAGTGTATGGAAGTTTTCATTTTCACTGGGTAAATAAGTAAGGGTATTACTGAATCATAATGTAGGTTATCTTAACATTATAAGAAACTGCCACTGGGCGTGGTGGCTCACGTTTGTAATCCCAGCACTTTGGGAGGCCAAGGCGGGCAGATCACCTGAGGTCAGGAGTTCGAGACCAGCCTGGCCAACATGGTGAAACCCCGTCTCTACTAAAAATACAAAAAATTTGCCGGGCGTGGTGATCCATGCCTGTGATCCCAGCTACTAGGGAGGCTGAGGCAGGAGAATTGCTTGAGCCCAGGAGATGGGGGTTTCAGTGAGCCGAGATCACGCCATTGCACTCCAGCCTGGCCGACAGAGTGAGACTCTGTCTCAAAAAAAAACAAAAAGAAACTGCCAGAGAGTTTTCCAAAGTGGTTATAGTATTTTACACTTTCTTCCTAATAGACAACAAAGTATAAGATTTCCATTTGCTTCACCTATTCATCAACATTTCACACTGCCACACTTCTAAATTTTTTCCTCTCTAGTGTAAATTGGTATCACATTGTGATTTTAATTTTCATTTTCTTTATGACTAAATGATTTGAGTATTTCTACATCTCTTTTTGTGAAATGTTTAAGACTTGTAGGGTTGTTTCCTTTTTACTACTCATCTTCAAAATGTTTTAATACTAGATGCAAGTCTTTAGTTATATATGTGTATTGCAAAATATTATTCCATCTGCAGCTCCTGATTTTACTTAATTGTCTTTTGATGAGCAGTTTTTAATATTGATGATATATGAGTTATTAATTATCTTTCTTATGTTAGTAATTTCTGTATTCTGTCTAAAAGTTGGTACTTACTCTAAGGTGACAAAGATAGTCTTGTGTTTTCTCTTATAAGCAGTATACTTTTACATTTAATTCTATAATCTGTCAAAAATTAAATTTTGGACTGGGCACAGTGGCTTATATCTGTAATCTCAGCACTTTGGGAGTCAATGCAGGAAGATTGCTTGAGCCTAGGAGTCTGAGACCAGCCTGAGCAACACAATATGGTGAGACTCTCTCTACAAAAAAATGCAAAAAATGGCCAGGCATGGTGGTATGCACCTGTAGTCCCAGCTATCCCGAAGGCTGAGGTGGGAGGATCACTTGTGCCCAGCAGGTTGAGGCTGAAGTGAGCCAAGGTTACGCCACTGCACTCCAGCCTGGGCAACAAAGCAAGATTCCTTCTCTAAAAAAAAATGATTAAATTAAATTTTGGATATTATGTGAGTTAGGAGGTCAAGGTTTATTTTTGTCTATCCATTTATTGAGATGCACAATCTGTGAAAAGACTTTCTTTTCCCTGTTCAGTTACCTTGGTGCCTTTGATTAAAATCTATTTCTGAACTACAAATTCTGTTCAATTGGTCTGTTCGTATTTTAACAATGTATCTTCCAATCATTGAATATCACCACTCAATTAAACTTTCTCTGATTTACCTCAGCAAAGTGTTGTGGTTTAAATGTAGAAGCCCTACATTGTTTTGTTGAATTTATTCCTAACAATTTAGGTTTCGGTGTTGGAGATATGCTGACCTTATAAAATAAATGAGGAAGTGTTCTTGGGTACTCTACTTTCTAAAATAATTTGTGAAGATTATTCTGATTTTCATCCTTCAATGTTTCATAGAATTCACAAGAACATCTTGTGGGCATGGGTGTTACTTTGGGAGGATTTTGATAATGAATTCTCTTAATATATAATTGCTATTTATATTTTCTATTTTAACATCTCTTTTCAGTTTTTTGAGTCAGGTAGTTCAAGGAATTTGTTCAGTTCATATAAGTCATCAAATTTATTGGCTTTATATTGTCCATAATATTTCCTTTTGATCATTTCAGTATGTAGTAAGAGCTATAGATTTATCTTATATTTTATTCTAGATACTGGTAATTTATATTTTCTTCCCTTTTGCTCCTTATCATTTTATTTACAGTGTTAAAAATTGCATTGATTTTTATCAATGGAGCAACTTTGCCTTTGTTATTTTCCTCTATTATATGTTTTCCATTTTATTGATTTCTATTCTTAGTCCTATTTTTCATGCTTCTACTTGACTTAAATTTTCCTTGCTTTCCTACCCTTTCATGCTGAAAAATTAAAACATTGAATTTAAATTTTTCTTCTTTTCTAACATAAGAAATTAGAACTATAAATCTCCCTTTAAACACTGCTTTAGCTGTTTCCCACAATGTTTGCTATGTTGTTTTTTCATTATCATTGCTTGCTATAAATTCTAATTCCCCTTGTCATTTCTTTATTGAGCCTTGGCTCATGTAGAAGTGTCTTCTTTACTTTTCAAATAACTAGATTTTTCTAGATATCTCAGCTATCTTAATTTTTTGATTACCAATTTTATTTTGTTCTGTTGTGAACAAAGGACATACTCTAGAAGAATCAATGTTTTGAAACTAGTAAGAAGCATTTTGTGACCCAGTAGGTGGTCTACCTTGGTAAATGTTCCATGTACACTTCAGAAAAGATTGTGGTTTTTGTAGTTCTTGGGTACAGTAGTCTACATCAGTTGGATTGAGTTGGTTGATTGTAATCTAGTTGTTCTATCAATTGCTGACAGTGCAGTGTTAAAATCTCCAACTATGATCAAATATTTGTTCTATTTCTCTATTTCTGCCATTTTTGCCTCCTGTATTTTGAAGTCTGACACATATATAATATGTGTAATTATATACAATATATACAAACATATAAACACACATATGTAGCACACACACGTGTGTATATGTGTACACACTGAGGTACACTGACACACACACATATGTAATCACTCTGAATTCCTGATGAATTGACGCTTTTGTCATTTTGAAGCAATGTTCATCTCTGATACTACTTGTCTTGAGGTATATTTGTCTAATATTAATATAGCCATACTTACCTTTTAAAAGTTACTATCTGCATGATATATTATATTTTCTATATATTTACTTATCTTTAAAATCATAAAGAATTGACTTTATGTTTGAAGTACATCTGTTGTAGACAGTATGTAGTTGGGATATGCATTTCTGTTCAGCTTGAGAGTCTCTGGCTTTTAATTAGAGTGTCAGAATCTCTGACTTTCAATTAGAGTGTCCAATTCAGCTACATTTAATTTTATTTTTAATTTTATTCAATTTTAGTTTTAATTCTATTAAAAATGTTGTTTCATTTTATTCAAAAATGTTGATAGTGTATAGTTGTATAGTTTTTGTTCTATATAGGTCTGCCCCCACTTTCTTTTCTTCTTTTTTGTTTTCTGTTCAATTAGATAAATATTTTTGAGTATTCAATTTTTATTATTCTAGTTAGTTTTTTCATTGTAATGTCTATTTTTGTATTCCAATATGCTTCTGTGACTTACGAGGTCTTCCTAGAGTTAGCATTGTGTATTTCACATTAAATTTGAACAAAAATACACCTTAGAATTAAATAACTCCATTTTCCCTCTCCTTTCACTGTTATATTGTCATATATTTTACTTCGATAAACATTATAAAGTTTATGAGACAATGCTATTATTTTTTGACTTAAACCATCAATTATCTCTTAAAAAAAGAAAAGGAAAAAACGCACAGCAGTCTATTTTATTTATCCAGCTATTTATACCTTCTGGTATTCCTCATCCTTGTTTATTAAGGGTTACAGTATGTCCCCTTTAAATTTATATGTTGAAGTTCTAATTCCCAGAACCTCAAAATTTAACATTACTTGAAATAGTCTTTGTGGATTTAATTAATTAAGATGAGGTAAACAGAATGGGCCTTAATCCAATATGACTAATGTCGTATATAAAGAGGAAATTTGGACACAGAGACACCCACAGGGAAAATGACACACGGAGATGAAGGCAGAGATTGGGTGATGCTTCAACAAGTCAAGAAATACTAAAGATTGCCAGTAAAACCCCAGAAACTATGAAAGAGGCATGGAACATACTTTCCTTCATAGCCTCCAGAATTAGAAGGAACCAATCCTGCCAACACCTGGAACTCAGATTCCTAGCTTCCAGAATGGTGAGACAATATATTTTTGTTGTTTAAATCATGCAGTGTGTGGTCCTTTGCTATAGTACCTATAGCAAATTAATATGTTATATATAAATCCATGATTTTATCTAGTATAATTTCCTTTTAGCCTTAAAAAATTCTTCAGCATTTATTGTAGTGTTGGTTTACTAAAAATGAAGTCATTTAGCTTTTGTTTACCTGAAAATGCCCTTATTTTCACTACATATAGAATTCTTGTGGATGACTTGGTGAATGATGTGTTGTAGAGAGTCTAGATTATGATGTCTTCTTTTAATTGACACTGAATTTTGTTCTAGCAGATAATTAAGTTGCTAGCAAATACTTTTGATCCCATCAACTTCAAGTTTATTCTTTACTGGAAAATAATCCATTTTAGTGTTTTACTTCAGTTCTAGGATATGACTTTTACTCTAGTCTGTTACTTTGGTCCTTACTCTTTCTAACTTACTGAATGTCAGAGGTTCTTCATTCAGTGAGGTCTCTACCCCACAACTAGATTAGGACCCCAATGTCTCTCAGCACCATATGACTATTGGCATATCATTCAACTCGCAGACCCACAACACTTGCTTTCTGCAAGGTATTGCAGAATCTTGCCCTGTGATGTGCAGTACTGTCCTTGGCAATAAATTTCATAGAACCCTCTCCTGACTTCTGGTAGTTTCTTCCACAGCTACCCTTTGGTTCTCTGCCCTGCAAATTACAAGTGTTTCCGCAGCCTTGATCTCCAGTCTCTGCCTCTCACTGTACTCTACTGGGAGTGTACTTTCTGTGGCCATGGTCAGGGGAATGCCTCCATCTAGATGGAATGGGTTGAACAGGGAGTTCACCACCCCTTGTATTAACTTCTCTCAAGTATCCGGTCCTGCACTGCAGGTTTTTCAATGCCTAAATCAGTTGCCTCATATATTTTGTATAGTGTTATAGCTGTTTAAAGCAGGATGGCAATTTCAGACAACTTACTCTATAACTTCTTGTGGTGGCTAGAAGCAGAATTTCCAAAGATCATTTGTATTTTATGTCCCTAAACGTTGACATTTTAAATTAATTCTCAGAAAGTCTGGGTTAACAATATAGCCAGAATTTTCTAGCTTCCAAAATGCTAACTAATTAGAAAATTTAGGTGATTTCAAATTTGATTAATTTTTGTCATTAACAGTAAAAGAAAGCTATTGATTTAATTGCTGGACACCTGACAATGAACTTATGTTTTAAAAAATACATGCTGCGAATATAAAGTTATGCATAAAACTCTAGGTTTTGTTTGATTTAACTAAAGGAGCCATCTAGTTTTCTTATATTAAGCATATACATCCTGGATTTTGAGTGTATGTTTTGTTTGACAATGTTTTTATCAACACATATACAATTTGATACCTACATTTTGTGTTAAATCCAACCTTCCTCCTTTCTTCTCTTTTTAAAATCTTTCAAAATCTCTCTTTCAATCTAATGTGATCAATTTTACATCTCCCTGTTCCCTAATCCTCTTCATATTTTCTTACTCTGTAATCCTCCCAATACTTTTGTATTTATTTCTCAGAACTGTGTGTAGTCTCCATTTGGAATGACATTCTCCTCTCTGCCTGCAAATCTTGTCTCACCAACAACCTCACACATTTTCCTTGCTGACTCAAAATACTCTGAGCTCCCTCTCTGTATTTCTGTGGGTATACCAAGCCCTTAGAATCAGTTAAAGGCACGTTTATTTTTACTGTCCCTAATGTCCCAGACTTGACTCATTCCTTCTTTTCTACAGTTGTCTCTGATCTCCTTTTGGGAATATTCTTGACATAAATGAACTAATCTGTGAAAGTTTAAGAAAGTCATCTAAGGAAAATGGCCAGTATTGCAGATTCAAACTAGCTTTCTGACAAGTTATTTTACAAATGAATATTTAAAATACGAAAATCCAAACTGGAGGAAATAAACAATCTTCTGAAATGGACTTTACAAATAATAATAATAATAATAATATTTAAATAAAAAAGTCCAAACTGGAGGAAATAAACAATCTTCTGAAATGGGCTTTACAAATAATAATAATAATGATAATAATAAAAGACTTATGTTTCCAGTTCCTTTATGTAGCATCCATGCAGGCATTCAAATTACTGCTATTAACTTAAGGTACCACGTTAATTTTCAAGAATGTTGCATTTATAACAAGGCAGAAAAAGTCCTGCTTTCTGATAAGTATTTCATATTTTTATTTCAGGTGAACAGAAATTGAATGGAACTAGAGTTTATAAAAAATGTAAGCTGAAAATAAGTAAGCTGCTGACATTCAGTAGAAATGGCAGTTTGCAAGGGAGAGGAAAATTTGGTTCATGCCCAGCATCAAATTTAGCTGCAAGATTATTGGAGAAGTAATGAAAATTTATCTCCTGAGGTCATGTAATGCCTGTTACTAAAGGAGTTCTCAATTATTTGTGAGGTGGATACAAGCACATTTGAGGCTTCAGTACATACACCAAAAGATACATTGTCATTATGTTCACCTTCTTTTCTAAGCATAACATCATGTCACATGGTTTGGCAAGCTGTATATAACACTACAATCAAGATTCTTTTAGAAAATCCAGAATGTTACGATTACCTTATACATAACAGAGAACTGAAAGAGACATCTAACATTAAATGAATATTTACTATTATATATTGGGTATATCACATTGCCTATTTATTTCTAACAACATTGTTATTGGTAGATAAGAAATATTAGTTTCTTCTTTATTATTATCATTATACTTTAAGTTCTGGAATACATGTGCAGAACTTGCACGTTTGTTACATAGGTATACATGTGCCAGGGTGGTTTGCCGCACCTATGAACTCGTCATCTACATTAGGTATTTATCATAATGCTATCCTTCCCCTAGCCCCCCACACCCTGGCAGGCCCCAGTGTTTGATGTTCCCCTCCCTGTGTCCATGTGTTCTCATTGTTCACCTCCCACTTATGAATGAGAACAAGCAGTGTTTGGTTTTTACTTCCTGTGTTAGTTGGCTGAGAATGATGGTCTCCAGCTTCATCCATGTTCCTGCAAAGGATGTGAACTCATCATTTTTTATGGCTGCATAGTATTCCACAGTGTATATATGCCACATTTTTTTCTTTATCCAGTCTGTCATTGATGGGGAATTGGGTTGGTTCCAAGTCTTTGCTATTGTGAACAGTGCTGCAGTAAACATACATGTGAATGTGTCTTTATAGTAGAATGAATTATAATCCTTTGAGTATATACCCAGTAAGGGGATTGCTGGGTCAAATGGTATTTCTGGTTCTTGATCACTGAGGAATTGCCATACCGTCTTCCACAATGGTTGAACTAATTTACACTTCCACTAACAGTGTAAAAGCATTCCTTTTTCTCCATATGATCTCCAGTGTCTGTTGTTTCCTGACTTGTTAATGATTGCCATTCTAACTGGCATGAGATGGTGTCTCACTGTGGTTTTGATTTGCATTTCTCTAATTACCAGTGATGATGAGCTTTTAATTTCATATAAACCAAAAAAACAGCCCACATAGCCAAGGCAATCCTAAGCAAAAAGAACAAAACTGGAGGCATCACACTACCTGACTTCAAACGTTACTACAAGGCTACAGTAACCAAACAGCATGGTACTGGTACCAAAACAGACATATAGACCAATGGAACAGGACAGAGCCCTCAGAAATAATGCCACACATCTACAACCATGTGATCTTTGACAAAGCTGGCAAAAACAAGCAATGGGGGAAGAATTCCCTAATTAATAAATGGTGTTGGGAAAACTGGCAAGCCACATGCAGAAAACTGAAACTGGAGCCCTTCCTTATACCTTAACCTTATATCTTAACCCAAGATGGATTAAAGGCTTAAACCTAAGACCTAAAACCATAAAAACCCTAGAAGAAAACCTAGGCAATACCATTCAGGACATAGGCATGGGCAAAGACTTCATGACTAAAACACCAAAAGCAACGGCAACAAAAGCCAAAATTGACAAATGGAATCTAATTAAACTAAAGAGCTTCTGTACAGCAAAAGAAATTATCAGAGTGAACAGGCAACTTACAGAATGCGAGAAAATTTTTGCAATCTATCCATCTGACAAAGGGCTAATATCCAGAATATACAAAGAACTTAAACAAATTTACAAGAAAAAATCAAACAACCCCATCAAAAAATAGGCAAAGGATATGAACAGCTTCTTCTTAAATATAAAAACAGTTAAGCTATAATAAGTGAAAAGATAAAATATAAATCTATGTCAGTCTGATTCCAAAATCTATATTTTAAAAACCTATATAACCTCACCTTTCAAATAAACAAAGTTAATTAGGAAACCATTGAGCATTTAGATGAAGAGCATGTAAACTGAAATTAAGAATAGTAATATTTGAAAAATCATGTAAGAATAGTAATGAGGAAGCAAGGATTAAAAGACTTTTTGAGCACCATGCTCACTATGTAGCTGATGGGATCAATTATACCTCAAACTTAGCATCACACCATGCGTACTCCCTGAATCTAAAATAAAAGTTAGAATTATTAAAATACAATATTAATGAAACCTACATTTATAGAATTTGGGAATATTTTTATGATAGTGGAGAGAGGGAAAATTTACAAAGGACTCTAAGTTAATAGTTCTCGATTCTATGAGACCACTAAACTCCCTTTATATGTAAATATTACTAACAACTCCCCTTTGTTTACCTTGCAATGTAATTTTTATATACCCAAAACAAAGTGATTAAATGTTTAAAATGTGTCTATAAAAGAGAAATTAAAGGAAAATAATTTATAGCAAATACTAAGCTGTATAAATCCTCAACATAAGTAACCTGTGAAGAAATAATAAAGTCAATAAGTTTTGAATGAGTAAAAAAATGAAAAAGTGATTCTTCAGATATTTGCATCCACATGAATAATCACTAAAAATGCAACAGCTGCAAATGCAAACTTATGGCCTGCTTGTGTACTTGCTGACTCAAACACCATGAGCAGTGTTGCCAACAATGATATACTTTTCTATAATGGTGAAAAACTCCTGGCAATGTTTGGGGAAAAAGGACAATTTACATAGTGTATGAATTTCTGGAAATTCAATATATATTAAAACTTTGCCAAAAATTCTTTATGTTTTATGTAAAACAGTTAGATTCTGTGCTGAGGAAATTTCTAAAATAGGTTTTTCTTTTTCACCTATCTAAATGTCTAGTAGGACATTTTAAATTCATTCAAAATGTAGAACAATTCGTTGGTGCATGGGCAGCTTGATCTGCAAGATGTGTAGCATTCTTACCCTCTGCATACTTAGTGGTGCTAGCAAACCTGAATTGTTATGACAATCCCAACTCAACAAGCCTTACAAATGTTAAAAATGCAATCATCAGGAAAGATTTCTCTGAGAGGTTGAGAACTGCAGCACTAAGGTTTTGTGTTTGGGTGTTAGGCATAATGTTGATGCCTTTAATCATCAACAAGAAACGTGAGAATGGCCAATTTTGGGGCAGAAGCTAATTAGATCAGTTATAGATTATACTAAGAATAGATGTGGGATGTGTATGTAAGGCTACTTATAACAAGTTGGAAGTGAGGAACAGGAATTCAAAGGAGAGGTTAGACAGTAGTTCAGAATTACAGGAATGGGTTAGTCAACAGGAGGTTGTGTGGAAATTACAAAAAAATATGAAGGCAGATCATTTGAAATTATATTTAGGAAAAAGGGAGTAGAATGACAACCAGCAAATGAGATAAACAAGTAAGATATGGAATAATAATAGGAGAACCAGGAGATACTCGTTTTAAGAAAAAAAGAAGGATTTAGAAATATTGGTTGATATTTTCAAATATAGTCATGAGTCACTTATGATGGGGATATGTTCTGAGAAATGGATCATTAGGTGATGCCATCTTTGTGAAATAACATAGAGATTACATACACAAATCTAGTTGGTATAGCCTACCACACATCTAGGCTATATGATATAGCCTTGTGCTCCTAGACTACAAGCCTGCACAGAATGTTACTGTACTGATTACTGTAGGCAACTGGAACACAATGCTAACTATTTATGCATTTAAACATACCCAAACATAGAAAAGGTACAATAAAAAATGATTTTATAATATTATGGGACCACTATTGTAATATTGCCCATTGTTGACAGAAACAATGTTATGCAATACATGACAATATTTGAAAAATTAAAGGAAAATGGGCTAAAAAACTAAGATAATGGGAAAAATTTGGTAAAGGGTTACAACTAAAGACCACATTTACAAGAGAAGGGGGAAGTAGAAACTGAAAACATAGAAACAGGAATATGCCCTACTTTCTTCACCAGCTCTACTTGGCGTCAGACTGTGAAACATTTAAACTTCAAGTGTCATCCATGGCAGACAGTTGCTGAGAATTTAGAGGAAAAAATATCTATTAGTGTCTTAGGAGCTACTTTCCACTAATACTTGGAATCCGGAATGAGTCCTATTTCCTTTGCAGTGTCCAGGGGATCACAGATGAGCTCTATGCATGACATCAACTGTATTAGATGTTCTCAAGCTGCTAATAAAGACATGTTCGAGACTGGGTAATTTATAAAGGAAAGAGGTTTAACTGACTCACAGTTCCACATGGCTGGTGAAGTCTCACAATTATGGCAGAAGGTGAGGGAGGAGCAAAGTCACATTTTACACAGTGTCAGGCAAGAGAGCATGTTCAGGGGAACTGTCCTTTATAAAACCATCAGATCTGATGAAACTTATTCACTATCATGAGAACAGCAAGGGAAAGGCCCAACCCCATGATTCAATTACTTCCCACCAGATGCCTCCCATGACATGTGGGAACTATAGGAGCTACACTTCAAGATGAGATTTGGATGGGGACACAACCAAATCATATCATTCTGCCCCTGGCCCCTCCCAAATTCCATGTCCTCACATTTAAAAACTAATCATGCCTTCCTAACAGTCCCTCAAAATCTTAACTCATTTCAGCATTAACTCAAAAGTCCATAGTCCAGTCTCATCTGGGACAAGGCAAGCCCCTTCTGCTTGTGAGCCTGTAAAATCAAAAGCAAGCTAGTTACTCCCTAGATACAGTGGAAGTACAGGCATTGGGTAAATAAAGCTATTCCAAATTGGAAAAATTGGCCAAAACAAACGGGCTACAGGACCCATGAAAGTCCAAAATCCAGCAGGGCAATCAAATCTTAAAGCTCCAAAATGATATCCTTTGACTCCATGTCTCACATCCAGGTCACACTGATGCAAGAGGTGGGTTCCCATGGTCTTTGGCCGCTCTAACCCTGTGGCTTTGCAGGATACAGCCCCCACGATGATTGCTTTCATGGGTCGGCACTTAGTGTTTGTGGCTTTTCCAGGTGCATGGTGCAAGCTGTTGATGGATCTATGATTCTGGGATCTGGAGAACCGTGGCTATCTTTTCACAGCTCCACTAGGCAGAGTCCTAGTATTTCCTTTCTGCACTGCCCTATCAGAGGTTCTCCAAGAGGGCTTCATCCTTGCAGCACACCTCTGCCTGAACATTCAGGCATTTCCATACATTTTCTGAAATCTAGGCAGAGGTTCCCAAACCTCAGTTCTTGAGTTTTGTGCACCCACGGGCACAACACCATGTGGAAGCTTCCAAGGCTTTGGGCTTGCACCCAAACAAAGGCCTGAGCTGCACATTGGTCCCTTTTAGCTACGGCTAGAAAATAGGGCACCGAGTCCCAAGACTGCACAAAGCAGGGGTGCTCTAAGTCCAGCTCAGGAAACCATTTTCCCTTCTAGGCCTCCAGGCTTGTGATGGGAGGGGCTGCCACAAAGGTCTCTGACATGCCCTGGAGACATTTTCTCCATTGTCTTGATGATTAACATTTGGCTCCTTGTTACTTATGCAAATTTCTGGAGCAAGCTTGAATTTCTTCCCAGAAAATGGGGTTTTCTTTTCTATTGCAGCATCTGCCTGCAAATTTTTTAAACTTTTAAGTTCTGCTTGGTCTTGAACAATTTGCCACTTAGAAATTTCTTCCACCAGATACCCTAAGTCATCTCTTTCAGGTTCAAAGTTCCACAGACTTCTAGGGCAGGGGCACAATGCTGCCAGTCTCTTTATATAGCAGAGTGACCTTTACTCCAGTTCCCAACAAGTTCCTCATCTCCATCTGAGATCCACCATCTCCATCCACCTCAGCCTGAACTTTATTGTCCATATCCCTATCAGCATTTTGGTCAAAGCTATTCAACAAGTCTCTAGGAAGTTTTGAACTTTCTCACACTTTCCTATCTTTTTCAGAGCCCTCTAAACTGTTCCAACCTCTAACTGTTACCCAGTTTCAAAGTTGCTTCTACATTTTTGGGTATCTTTACAGCCATGCCCCACTATCCTGTCCATTTTCATACTGCTATAATACTCAAGACTGGATAATTTATAAAGGAAAGAAGGGTTAATGGACTCACAGTGCCACATGGCTGGGGAGGCCTCATAATCATGGCAGAAGGTGAAGGAAGAGCAAAGTCAAATCTCACAGTGGCGGCAGGCAAGACAGCATGTGCAGGGGAACTCCCCTTTATAAAAGCCATCAGATATCATGATGGCTATTCACTATTACAAGAAAGCATGGGAAAAACCTGAGCCCATGATTCAATTACTTCCCACTGGGTCCCTCCCACAACACATGGGTATTTTGAGAACTACAATTCAAGATGAAATTTGGATGGGGACACAACCAAACCATATGAGCCACCTAGGACTTTTATAGCTAGAGAGGTCTTAATCTCTTGGCCTCAATCGATTTGCCTCCCTTGGCTTCCCAAAGGGTTAAGATTATAGGCATGAGACATTGCACCTGGCCTGCATAGTGTTTTAGAGGCAGAGGTCATGTTTTATTTCTTAAAATGGGTAGTGGGTAGGTGTTTGTTTTATGATTATGCATAATAAATATATTATTTGTGTGTATTAAATATTTAACATGCATAATAAGGTATGTTTTTAATGGGACAATAGTAATATCATCAACAACTCAGTTATTTGTTAATTGTACATCATGTTCCAGCTGCTGAGATAGATCATTTCACAGAAACTCTGCAATATAGTGATGGTTGTTTTAATGCTATAGAAAATCTGATAATAGTGAATTACAAGCAAGTGCTGTGGAGTCAAAAGGCTTGGGTTGAAGTCTATGATCTTCTACCTACTAGCTGTGTATTCTGGGGTAATTCATGTGATGTCTTTATGCCTTCATTTCTTCACCTGTAAAATGGAGATAAGAAAGCTATCTACCTCAAAGACTGAGTATGAAACAATCCATGTATAACAGTGTTACTGTGATCTTTATTCCTTTTATTGTTCTTTTCTTTTTGTGTTGTTTTGTTTTGTTTTTGAGGCAGAATCTCACTCTGTTGCCCAGGCTGGAGTGCAATGGTGCAATCTAAGCTCACTGCAGCCTTAACCTCCCAGGCTTAAGAGACCCTCCCACCTTAGCCTCCTGGTCGCTGGGACTACTATCACATGCCATCATGCCCAGTTAATTTATTTTATTTTTTTATTGTTTGGTAGAGATGGGGTCCCCCTATTTTGCTCAGGCTGGTTCAAATACCTGAGTTCAAGCAATCCTTTCTCCTGGGCCTCATAAAATGCTGGGATTGCAGGTGTGAACCACTGCACTGGCCCCTTATATTATTCTTACCTAATGGCATCATTCTGCATGGTTCCAAAGTCTGTGGTATTCTACCGTTTAATTTAAAGGAAGAGATAAGCAGATATGGAAAAGTAGACTAAGAGAGTAAGGAAAATTAATAGATCAAGGTCTCAGCTGTAGGAAAGAATGGAGCAATTTAATTTCTTTTGTAGTTTAGGCTAATAAGAGTTTGTAGTAGTTAATTTCCTTTCAGAAGTAAATATGCCTTTCGAAACAAGAGATTTCCGATGAAATACATCTAGAGGATTCTGTTTTGTACCAACTATAAACATATTTGATTAGCTTTCATAGAAAGACTAGCAATGCTTTTGCTGAGGTATCCATCAGATCATATTTTTCCTTTCTTCAAATATTACACTTGATACATTATCCCACAAGGAGAAAGATATTCAGTTTTCCATATTTTAAAAACAGTATAAGTAAAACATCTTATACATGAAGTATAATGTATAAACAGATCATTATGTGGATTAATTTATATGCTGAAAACATTGATATTCAATGTCCCAAAGTAAGGACCAGATCAATGGCTATTACTTTCACTTGAAAACATTTTAATCTAAAATAAGTCTGTAAGCACTTTAAAAAAATTGGACACAGTTTCCATGAAGTATATGCTAGGGGTTGCCAATTGCCAATCAATAGAAAATAGATTATTCATACTATTCATATCTCAATTGCTATATTAGAGACACTGCAACATAATGATTAATGATATAGATTCTGGAGCCAGAGTACTTAGCTTTGTCACTCACTATCTCTCTTACCACGAACATACTACTTAACTTCTTTGTAACTGTTTCTTCACTTTTAAAATGGGAAAACTAAAAGTGTTGACCGCATAGGAGCTGCAAAATTAAGTGAGTTAATATGCTATAGCATGCTGGTCTTAGGAGTGTGCCAGACATTAGTAAGCACTCAATCAGTACTGAATATGATTATAATTGCAGTTATTTCTTTATACTATTGATACTGTCTTATATGAGAAGAGTTCATTATAATTCATAAGTGGTTATAAAACAAATGATGTGAGGTAAGGCAAATTGCTTATTCAATTTACACTGATTTTTAAAAAATACCATGAAACAAACTCTTCTACATTTAAGTTGGGAGAAGATAATGGAAGCGGAAATAATCTTTCAGGTGAAATGTGGCTTAAATATGTACATATACTTTGAAACAACAATTCATTTATTTTTTTTTCCTACCAACAAATTGCAGATATGTGTGCAAAAACAGATATAAGATGCCAGGCGCGGTGGCTCACGCCTGTAATCCCGGCATTTTGGGAGGCCAAGGTGGGTAGATCACGAGGTCAGGAGTTCAACACCATCCTGGCTGTGATGGTGAAACCCTGTCTCTACTAAAAATACAAAAATTCACTGGGCATGGTGGTGCACGCCTGTAATCCCAGTTATTCGGGAGGCTGAGGCAGAGAATTGCTTGAACCCGGGAGGCGGAAGTTTCAGTGAGCCGAGATCACACCCCTGCACTCCAGCCTGGGTGACAGAGCGAGACTCTGTCTCAAAAAACAAAACAAAACAAAACAAAAACAGATATAAAAAGGCTTAGGACATTATATTTAATAATACTAGCAACATGGCAATACCTAAATGTTCAACAATGAGGAATTAATTTATTAAATCATGTTTTAGTAATGTATGATGTTAAAAATAATGTTATTAAAATATTTATTGCCTGGTTGGTAAATGTTATGTAAAAATAAAATAGCTATAAAACAGTATGTACATTATTATAATGTATAAATTTAAACAAACATAATGCTACTTACATATGAATTGCATTACAACAACCTACTTACAATGAGGCATTTCATTCATAGCATTATGGGTTACTTTTTCCTTTGTACTTTTCTGTATTTTTTCAAGTGTTTGTAATTAAACATATATTAGTTTTATATTTACATAAGTTTGTTAAAATAAAATATGACTATGAATATAGAAACGTGAAATTCAAGTCACAAATATAAGAATATTCATGTTGACAAAATCATTCCAAAATGAAAAAAACAGTCAGTTTAAACACACTTTCCCTCTGATAGATTCAACAAACACACCTTAGTTGATTAAATGACTTCGGGGATGGAAATTTTAAAATAAATTATTAGTTATTCCATAATGTATACATACTTCAAAAAACCATGTTGTACTCAATAAATATATATGATCTTTTCTTTCAGTATAAACAAAACAATAAAATCATTAAAAAATGTGTCACAGGTCTAACTTTTTAGGTGGTTTTTTATTAATTAACGTTAGCCAGTTACTAACTTAATTGTGATTTGATTATTTATAATAAAAGATAATGCAACTATAAACAGATCATTATGTGGATTAATTTATATTCTGAAAACATTGATATTCATTTCATTACTAGAAACTTCATCTATTAAAATGTAGAACTCCTGTACACTTATTGATTGATGTGTTTTCAAAAATCATTTATCAAATACTTTCTGTTATTAAGGCCCTAGGCTAAGCTGTGAATTAGTGGAATGAATTGCATAGTTCTTGCTCTATAGGAAAGTACATAACAAGTTATAATACAGTGTATTATACTACATTGTATCATATGTGTTACAAATAATGTGTTAAATGTAGTTGTACATAGTTATAATAAACCCTTGTATTATGTATCAGCACTTAAAAGTGAAATGAATTATACTGTGCTGTATTAACTCTTTCTACAGGCTTGCAACCTTATTATTGAAAAATTTCACTCAGCAACTCAATCAATACTCCACATCCAGACGGACACAAAATAGATACCGTATTACAAATTGTGATGCAAAGGTTTTAAAATCCTTAAAGTCAAATATTCTCTTATCAATCTAATTTTATGAAAATCAGCATAAACCTATTTCAGTAGTTATTGATCACTCACAGATATGGTAAATATTGCTGGATTGCTAAAGATAGCAACACCTGAAATTTGAGAACTGATATAAAAGTATAATACTTGTCCAATCAAATGTTTTTAACACTTATCAAGCTCTGTATTTGAAAAAGAGATGTTTAGATGCTTGACATAATCAGAATTAAATGTTTTAAGGTATAAAAGGATAAGAGCATATTTGGATTTTCGTGTCATTGCCATTCTGTAGGATGAGTGTATAATCAGTCAGTCATTACTTTGAGTTGAAAAGAGATTTTTATAATTCAAATCAGAAAAAGAAATATTCACTGAATCATCACAAATATAGAAGTAGTTTTGACTTTGATGCCACTCAAAATTAGTGAGAAAAATAATGTCAAAATCATGAGATAGGAGGGGCCAGGGAAAAAAGTCTATAACTACAATTCCAGTAAGGTGTCTAGGAGAGAACAATGCAGTTCAGGAGAGAAACAACAAAAATCCTCTAAAGCACAGAGGCTCAGGATGACAGCAAAGAGAGGAGAGTGAAGCACCTAGCTGGGATTTGCTCAAAGACAAGACAAACTCCCCATTGTAGGGAAAAGTTTGGCATGAGATCGCTAGTGGTCCTCCTTGCCACTTTGGGTGCCTGCTATTCCAGCTACAGGAGAGACCCGCAGTCCTCAAAGACCATGAGCTCAGCATAAGGAGCTGCCTGCAGTCCTTGCAGCTGCATTGCTCAAGAGAAGGAAGTCACACTGGGTACCCTCAACTGCCAAGTACACAACCTGCTGTAGCACAGTACCATTGGAGAACAGAGTCACTGCTGGAGTATATTCTGTACTAGGAGCGACTGCCCCTGAGCATCTCCACATCTCTGAGGTCCCACGATCATCCCACCACACCCATATGAAAGGCTGCAGTGTCATGACCCCAACTAGACTCAGAAGTACAATCATGAACCTGGCACCTGAGCCCACTCAGCACCATTCACACTAAAAATGAGTGGCCCAGCATAGCAAGGAGGTAGCTCTCACAAATGGGAGAAGCAAAGCATGTGAACCCAGGGCCCAAGGATCGGCTATCTAACCACACTGCCACTGCTGATCCTTGACACTACATGCATTTCCTGGGACCAAAGGCTGGTCTGCCCAGCACCTGTTGCAACAGGCAACCTTGTTCATTTTACAAATGGAGCTGCTATGTGCCACACTGACACAGAACCAAAGCCAAAAATGCCTTACCCAACTTATTCTACAGGGCATATCTACAGGAAAGTCTTTTCCTGTGAAGGCTACTCCATAAAATTGGAATTGGCTACTATCCCATCAGATTTGCAGATATCAATATAGGAACACAAAAACATGAAAAAGCAAGGAAACATGATACCTGTAAAGGAACACAATGATTTTCCAGTAACAGAACCCACAGAAACGTAAATCTATGAAATGCCTGAAAAAATAATTCAAAATAATGATTATAAGGAAAGTTTAGTAAGATACAAGAGAAAACAGATAGATAATTTAACAAAATCAAAAATACAATTCACTATCAGAATGAGAAATTCAACAGAGATAATTATTATAGAACCTAACAAAAAGAACCTAACAGGAAATGTGGAGCTTAATAATTCAGTGACTGAAATAAAAAATAAAAGCAAGAGCATTGAAAACAGATAAGTTTAAACAGAAGAAAGAATTTCTGAACTTTAAGACAGGTCTTTTGAAATAACTTTGTGAGAGAAAAAAAGAAATTAAAAAAACAACGAAAACTTAAGAGACTTGTGAGACAAAAATGTGAACACATATTCACATTACGGGTATTTCAGAAAAATAATATATAAAGAAAAAGCATAGAAAATATATTTGACAAATAGTAACTGAAAATTTATCTCATCTTGGAGAAGATATGAATATTTAGATCCAGGGAACCCAAAAGTTTCCAAATAGTTTCAACCCACAAAGGTCCCCTTTGAGGCACATTATAGTTAAAGAAGTTTAAAAACAGCAAAAGTGTCAGGTCACATGTTAAGTAATCCCTATTTGGCTAAGAGCAGATTTCTCAGCATAAATCTTACAAGCAAGAAGAGAATGAGATGATGTAAGTGCTGAAAACAAAACACAACAAACAAAACAAAACCTACTAGTCAAGAATACTGTGCCCAGTAAATCTGTCCTGCAGACATGAAGGAGAAATAACATCTTTTCTAAACAAGCAAAAATTGAGGAAATTCATCACCATTTGACTGTCCTTACAAGAAATTCTTAAGGGAGTCCTGCATCTGAAAGAAAAAGGGCAATAACTGCCATCATGGAAGCACACGAAATGATAAAAATCACTTGTGGATCAAATATGCAAATGGACATAAGAAAGAAATTAAACTTTATCACCACAGAAAACCAACAAATTTGAAAGACAACAATAAAGAAAGGAACAAAGAACATTCAAAACAGCCACAAACCAATTACTAAATGAAAGGAGTTAGGCTTCACTTCTTAATAATAACTTTGAATGTAAACAAACAAACTTCCCAATTAAAAGATATAGACTGGCTAAATAAGTAAAAAAATAAAAATAAAAATAAAAAGACCCAATGATATGAAACCTATAGGAAACTCATTTCATCTGTAAAAGGCACACATAGGCTGAAAGTAAATAAATGGAAAAAGATATCCTACATTGATATGGTTTGGCTCTGTGTCTCCACTCAAATTTCATGTTGAATTGTAATCCCCATATGTCAGGCAAGGGACCTGATGGGAGGTAACTGGATCGTGGTGGGAGGTAATTGGATCACTGTTCTCATGACAGTGAATGAGTTCTCATGAGATCTGATGATTTAAAAGTGTGGCACTTTCCCTTCTCTCCTGCCACCATATAAGATGTTCCTTGCTTCCCCTTCCCCTTCCACCATGATTGTGAGTTTCCTGAAGCCTCCCCAACCATGTGGAAATGAGAGTCAATTGAACATCCTTTCTTTGTAAATTATCCAGTCACAGGTAGTTATTTATAGCACTGTGAAAACAAACTAATACAGAAAATTAGTACCAAGAGAAGCGGGACATTGCTATAAAGATGCCTGAAAAAGTGGAAGTGACTTTGGAACTGAGTAACAAGCACAGGTTTGAACCGTTTGGAGGACTCAGAAAAACACAGGAAGACAAGGAAAAGTTTGAAACTTCCTAGAGACTTGTTGAATAGTTGTGACACAAATGCTGATAGTGATATGGTTCAGGCTGAGGTGGTCTCAGATGAACATGAGGAACTTATTGGGAAATGTATAAAATGTCACTCTTGCTGTGCTTTAGAACAGAGATTGGTGGCATTTTGACCCTGCCCTACAGATCTGTGGACCTTTAAACTTGAGAAAGATGATTTAAGGTATCTGGTGGAAACAATTTCTAAGCAGCAAAGCATTCAAGAGGTAATCTGGCTATTACTAAAAGTGTACACTAATATGCACAAAGACAGAGATGGTCTGAAATTGGAACTTATATCTAAAAGGGAAGCAGAGCCTAAATGTTTGGAAAATGTGCAGACTGACCATGTGGGAGAAAAGAAAACCCCATTTTCTGGGGAGAAATTCAAGGCAGATACAGAAATTTGCATTGGTAACAAGGAACCAAATGTTAATCACCAAAATAATGGGGAAACTATCTCCTGGGCATTTCAGAGATCTTCACAGCAGCCTCTTCCATCACAAGTCTGGAGGCCTAGGAGGGAAAAATGGTTCTGTGGGTTGGGCCCAAGGCCCTGCTGCTCTGTGCAGCCTTGGGACATGACACCCTGCATCCTAGCTGCTCCAGCTCCCGCCATGGGTAAAAGTAGCCAAGGTACATTCCGAGTCATTGCTTCAGAGGGTGCAAGCTCCAAGTCTTGACAGCTTCTACGTGGTGTTGGGTCTGTGGATACACAGAAGGCAAGAATTGAGATTTGGGAACCTCTGCCTAGATTTCAAAGGATGTATGGAAATGCCTGGATGACCGGGCAAAATTCTGCTGCAGGGGCAGAGCCATCATGGATAACCTCTGCTAGGGCAGTGCAGAGGAGATATGTAGGGTTGGGGCCTTCACACAGAGTCCCCACTGGGGTACTGCCTACCAGAACTGTGAGAAAAGGGCCACCATCCTCTAGGCCTCAGAATGGTAGATCCACCAACAACCCACATTGTGAGCCTGGAAAAGCCACAGGCACTCAAATCCAGCTTGTGAAAGCAGCTGTAGGGGCTGTACCCTCCAGAGCCACAGGATTGGAGCTGCCCAAGTCCCTGGGAGCCCACCACTTGGATGAGCATGCCCTGGATGTGATGTGAGACACGGAATCAAAGGAGATTATTTTGGAGCTTTAAGATTTAATGGTTACCCCGCGGGATCTTGGACTTGCATAGGGCCTGTAGTCCCTTTGTTTTGGCCAATTTCTTCCATTTGGAATGGAAGAATTCATCCAATGCCTGTACTCCTATTGTACCTTGGAAGTAACTAACTTGTTTTTTATTTTACAGGCTCATAGGTGGAAGGGACTTGCATTGTCTCAGATGAGACTTTGAATCTTGACTTTTGGATTAATGCTGGAATGACTTAAGACTTTGGGGGACTGTTGAGAAGGCAGAATAGTATTTTGCAAGGTAAGAATGACATGAGAATTGGGAGAGGCCAGTGGTGAAATGATATGGTTTGGCTCACTGTCCCTCCACGAATCTCATGTTAAATTATCATCCCCACATGTTGGGGGGTGGGGGGCGGAACCTGGTGAGAGATGATTGGATCATGGGGGTAAATTTCCCCATGCTGTTCTTCTGATAGAAAGTGATTTCTCATGAGATCTGATGCACTTGCCCTCTCTCTCTCTCCTACTGCCATGTAAGATATTCCTTTCTTCCCCTTCGCCTTCTGCCATGATGTAAGTTTCCTGAGGACTCCCCATTTATGCAGAACTGTGAGTCAATTAAACCTTTTTTCTTTTTTTTTTTTTTCCGAGTCTGATCTTATTTATTTGTTACTCAAAAAGTTATTTCTGACTGGATTCAGACTTAGAAGTAGAAGCTCGCAGAGAGGAAAGTCTGCGTCTCTTCGCAATTTGTTCCTGGCGCTTCTCCTTAGCCTCCTTCATTCTTTTGGCCAAAAGTTTAGCATATTCTGCAGCCTCTTCCTTGTTTTTCTTAGTAGGCTGCTTCTTCAGAGCAATACGCCGCCGTTTGTGCTGCAAGACACGTGGAGTAACAAGACGCTGAATCTTGGGTGCTTTGGTCCTAGGTTTCTTACCTTCTTTGTTTAAGGGCTTTCTCACAACATACTGGCGGACGTCATCTTCTTTAGAGAGATTGAAAAGTTTGCGGATTCTGCTAGCTCTTTTGGGGCCCAGGCGGCGAGGCACTGTAGTATCAGTCAGTCTAGGAATATCCTTCTCTCCTTTTTTTACATTAACCAAGTTGAGAACGCTCAGATTGGCATCCACAATGCAACCACGAACTGATTTTCTCTTTCTTTCTCCCGTTCTCCTTGGTCTGTAACAGGAATGCCCCTTACTCAGCAGCAGGCAGACACGGCCATGGGTCAAGACACCCTGCTTCATGGGGAAACCTTGTTTGCCGTTCCCACCACTGATTCGGACCACATAACCCTTCCATTCTTCACCCAGAGCGTGGGCAGCAACTTCTGTGGCCATACGCTTCTCATAAAAAGTATGAAGTTTGCGTTCATCGTCCACTTCAATGAGTATCTGGCAGCCAGTGGCTGGGAAGGAGATGTTCAGCTTCATCTTGAAGCAGCTGAACGCCTCTGAGGCGCCACGGAAAAAAAGCTAAACCTTTTTTCTTTATAAATTACACAGTCTCAGGTAGTTCTTTAAAGCATGTGAAACAAACTAATACATACACAAACAGAAACCAAGAGTGAGCAGAAGTACCTTTACTTATATCAAATAAAAGATTTTAAATCAAAAGCTACCAAAAGAGAAAAAAGAAGTCATTATGTAATGTTAAAGGGATCAATTCAGCAAGAGGATATAACAATTGTAAATACGTAGGCACATTGATATATGAATACAATATTATTATATCTAAAGAGAGACATAGATTTCAATGCAAAAATACCTGGGGACTTCAACATTCAACTCTAAACATTTTTTTTTCAGCTTTTTTTTTCCCAAAAAAAGAGGAACTTTGGAAACCATAAAAATACATGAGAATTAAACGACATACTCCTGATCAACCAGTGAGTCAATGAAAAAATTAAGAAAGACGGTTGGGCCCGGTGGCTCAAGCCTGTAATCCTAGCACTTTGGGAGGCTGAGACAGGCGGATCACCAGGTCAGGGATCGAGACCATCCTGGCTAACACGGTGAAACCCCGTCTCTACTGAAAAAAATAAAAAAAACTAGCCGGGCGAGGTGGCGGGCGCCTGTAGTCCCAGCTACTTGGGAGGCTGAGGCAGGAGAATGGCGTAAACTCGGGAGGCGGAGCTTGCAGTGAGCTGAGATCCGGCCACCGCGCACCAGCCTGGGCGACAGAGTGAGACTCCGTCTCAAAAAAAAAAAAAAAAAGAAAGAAATTGAAAAGTTTCCTTAAACAAATAAAAATAGAAACATAATATACATAACCCATGGAATACAGCAAAAGCAGTACTAAGAGAGAAGCTGCAATAAATGTCTACATCGAAAAAGTAGAAAGATTTTAAATAAATAACCTAACAATGCACAATGCATCTCAAGGAACTAATAAAGCAAGAACAAACCAAACCTAGAAGTAATACATAGAGGTAATAAGAGCAGAAAAGAAATAAACAAATAGAGACTTAAACAGAAATCTGAAAGCTTTTTCTTCAAATAAAATACTTGTGTTTTGAGAAGGCAAAACAAATCAACATAACATTAGCTAGACTAAGATAAAAGAAAAGAAGACCCAAATATATAAAATCAAAAACAATAAGACATTACAACCATACCACAGAAATGCAAAGGATCGTTAGAGAATAATTTGAACAGCTATACACTAACATACTGGAAAACCTAGAGGAAGTGGATAAGTTCCTGGACACATAGAACATCTCCTGACTGAACCATAAAGAAATAGAGACTCTGAACAGATTGATAATGAATAATGAGATAGAATCAGTAACAAAAAGTATCCCCAATAAGAAGGGCTAGGAATAGATGATTTCAATGCTGAATTATATAAAACTTTAAAGAACTAACACACAGTTTTCAAAATATAATTCCAAAAAAAACAATAAAGTAGAGAGAATTTTTCCAAACTCATTCTATGAGGCCTGTGTTAGCCTGATATCAAAATCAGATGAGAATACATAAATGAAATAAAACTACAGGCCAATATCCCTGATTAACATAGATGTAAAAATTTTCAGTAAAATACTAGCAAATCAAATCCAACAGCGCATCAAAAACAGTATACACTATGATCAAGTGGGATTTTTCCTGAGAATGCAAGAATGGTTGAACATATGCAAATCTATAAATGATATACATCACATCTAACAGAATTAAAAACAAAATCCATATGCTCATCTCAATGGATGCAGAAAAAGCACTTGACAAAACTTAACTTCTCTTCAAGAAAAGATCTCAATGAATTAGGTTTAGAAGTAATGTATTTCAATATAATAAAGGCCATATATGACAAACCTAAAGCTAACATCATACTGAATGAAGAAAAACTGACAAGCCTTTTGTCTAAGAGCTGAAAGAAGGCAATGATGCCCACTTTTTCCAACTTTTGTGAAACATAGTGCTAAAAGTCCTAGCCAGGGCATTAAGCAATAGAAAGAAATAAAGAGCATTTAAATTGGAAAGGAGGAAGTCAAACTGGTTTTGTTTGCAGATGTCATAATCTTATATATAAAAAACTGAAAGACTCCATCAGCAACCTACCACTTAAAGCTGATAAATGAATTCAGTAAAGTTGCAGAATACAAAATTAATATACAAAAACAGTAGCATTTCCATTCACCCTTACTGAGACTAGCCGAAACAGAAATGAAGAAAGCAATCTCATTTACAACAGCTACAAAAACAAAAAAAGATACCTAGGAATAAACTTAACCAAAGAAGTAAAAGATCTGGACAACGAAACCTGTAAACCACTGATGAAAGAAATTGAAGAGGACACAAGCAAATGAAAAGACATTCACACTATCCCCAGAAAAGTTAGGTTATATACACTTTTGTTAGAATTCTCAGGAAGGAAGCACTTTGTATCCATTGTGGTTACCAAGCTGGGATGAGGTAAGTTTGAAACTACCACAGGCCACCTCATGTAGAGACTGCCTGGAGGGAAGGAGAGCTAAGGAATGAAGAGAGACAAATTCCTAATAATATTTGCAATCCGTGATATCCATCTTTACCTAAGGAAAGGAGAATATTATTATAAAAAATGACAGGAGTTGAGGAGAGCAGGCTGCATACCATCCGAATTTATACATTTCCTGTATGTTTTCTTTTTGCTCAAGCAGGTTTGAATTCGATTTTTATATCTGAAAGAATCCTGATTAATATGGTAGGTATTTTCTAATTGCTAGATGGAGAAAGGCTTGCTAAGCAAAAAAGAAAGGAAAGAAATTTCAAAAGAAAAGATGTAAAGATGACACCGGTGTCAGTAGATAAAGCCACTGAGATGCTTCCCATAAGACCCTTTAAATTAGGAAAATAAGATTTCTCTGTGTAAATTTAACCAAGAAACCAACACCTAATGAATAAGAATTAAATATGCAAGACTACATTAAAGATAGAATGTGAATTTTATACCGGCATAAAATCTTCTGAATTTTAAAGGAAATAGATGGCTTTTTCTTTGTCAGGCCTGACATTTTAAAAGGTTCCTTAGAATTCCAGACAAGGCCGGGCGCGGTGGCTCAAGCCTGTAATCCCAGCACTTTGGGAGGCCGAGACGGGCGGATCACGAGGTCAGGAGATCGAGACCATCCTGGCTAACACAGTGAAACCCCGTCTCTACTAAAAAAATACAAAAAACTAGCCGGGCGATGAGGCGGACGCCTGTAGTCCCAGCTACTCGGGAGGCTGAGACAGGAGAATGGCGTGAACCCGGGAGGCGGAGCTTGCAGTGAGCTGAGATCCGGCCACTGCACTCCAGCCTGGGCGACAGAGCGAGACTCCGTCTCAAAAAACAAAAAAACAAACACACAAACAAAAAAAAGAATTCCAGACAAAACATCTTCAATGGGTCATTTTGTTATTATTATTTTTGATCCAAGGAATTAAACCCATACCGTTTGATCCAAATGCCACACGAGTAGTCATATCTTCTTCCTTTTTGTGCTTTATGATGAGGCACTCAATGTGTAAAACTCTGTGCCGAGTGGAGAAGCTCAGGAAAAAAGAGACATTCCTCTAACCTGTTGAAAATCCACCAGGGCTTCTGTATCCACATGAGGGGAGAAAGGTTGCCTAAGATTATTTTTAGTGAGCTGAAAACATTGTACATTAATTATAAAATTGCAGGTTAAATAAGCTAACAAAAAGGAGGACAGGAAATTAAGACAGAGGCAGTTTTGAAACCAAGGGATTTCTCCTATTGCTGTAGCAGATGCTGGATTTCCTGCTGTGTTCCCTCAGAGAGATGTCTGCATTTTCTAAAGTCAGATTTAGAAAATCTGAATCTGTTCAGGAATCTCGTTGTTCAGGAATTTCATTGTATGGGTTTTAAAATACACGCTAGCACATAAGTCATTTAAGTGCATTCTGGAAAAACACATGATATTTGTCTAATCAAGTCTTTGGTCTATAAAGTATTGAATAATTGGTTTGATTAAAAACAAAATATAACCATGTCAATTTGTTATTTTACTGTCACATACAGCTCAAATACGTGGTCTCCGAACCAAAGTAATTCAATAAGTTCAGTAAACAAGCACACAAGACGTAAGAGTGTTTTACAATCTCCCTACCAAACCTCCACTGCTTGCTTCACGAAATATGCAGTTGATTTTATGGAATTAATCAACCTAGTAAGTCAAAATGTTTCATTCAGTCACTTTGTGTTAAGCCAGCTAACTATTAAGATAAATAGCTATAGCACCACGTTGAAATTAAAATAAGAACAATAGGATTTTTTTTCCTGCAAAAGAAAAGAACAGGAAATGCCCACTATTAACTGCCTCCATTTCAGGATGCAAAGATTAGAAACAAGCTGGGCTACACAGGTAACATTATAAAAGGATTTATTTCCATTCCATGTCAATTATGACCCTGGGGTTTTGCAAAATTTATTACAGCTTTAAAATGCTGGTTGGCAAACTATTTTTAGAACTTGCCAACAGAACCACTTTAGCATCCTTCAGACCCTCTTTGCTCTTTGAAGTCTGCACTGTGGCCATATCCAGTGCCCACAGTACTGTTTCCAGTCTGTTTTCTCTGACCCCTGGGAACTTCTGTAATAATGATGTTGGCCCTTTGATATATTCTTTCAAATTTTTTGATCTTGAAAGTAGAAAATAAATATATCTGCTTAGTTCTAAAGCCATTTTCACAGAAGAAATCTGTATTCACCTGCTGTTTCTTTCCTTGAATGGTTTTGTTTTCTATTGAATCCTTTTTATTTACAAAATATAATAGAATATAAGAACTGTGTTATGATATTTTGGGTTTCCTTTGGTACCCCAGTTAACTGGCCAAGCAGCAATAGCAAGATATTTGTGTAGTGGAAGTGAAAGGGGCCAGAAAGTAAAATCAAAAGTTTTGCTTCCACAAGAAATGTTAACATAACAGTAATCAAAACAAAGCCAACATGGAAATGTAACAGGAAGCTGATGGTTGGAGGCAGCCTGGAAACCACATTTATAATGGTCCAGTTTGAACCTTCAAGGGCCATGTCAACGGATTATCTTCGTTCCATTCTAGTAGTTGGTTCCTCTGTCAGGAAGCCCAGGAAATCAGATGAGATTAGTGCCTAAGCAAAAGCAATGTAGACCCACAGAAGGGGCCTTCTTTTCCTCATTTTTGAGAATCCTTTTAATTTCATCATCTGTGGAGAATTGGTGAGTTATGTTTGCAGAAGCACTTGCCATACAATCTAAAAATGATTGCAATAAAAGGCTTAGAATTCAAGCAGAATTGGAATAGACCAACAAAAAATAATTTTCAGAAGGTACACTTATATAGGATAATTGATAAAGGAATATCAGAAAAAGATTACTAGGTTGGAGTAAAAATAATGGTTAGTGTCCTACAGTTAAACTGTAAGGTTAACTTTTCTATAGCAGAAACTGTTTCTAGTTTTACCCAATAAAAAATCTCAAAATTCACATATAACTTTACAGTCTCAACTCTTAATAAGTAATAAATAACAAAGTCAAACAATAATATATTCGTCTAAAAATTAACTGTTGGTTCTGTGATTCTGTTAAACAATGCTTTCGTGTGACATTGAAAAGATAGGCATCCTTTTGCTTATTTACAAGTTTTGAATCCTTTTTCCTACCAATACTAAGCAGAGAGGAAAGAAGCATTTCTTCGTCTTTATAAATAAGATGTACCATTATCTGCTCAATGTGTAATAAATGATTAGTCTTATTTTTCCCGTTGTGCCCACTAATTGTTTTTAAAATATTGAGTCTATTTTTACCTATTTAGCTCCTTGAGAAAAACTCATCTATGTGGATTTATATTTAAAATCTTCAAAAGCACAATGGCTAAACTTGGTGCTAGAAGATTTTTTTAAATATATATAACATGTGATTTCAGAAGAAAGACAAGGACTGGATAGACACTACCTGGTTGGGTGGATGTAATAGAAGGAAAAAGATTAGAAGGGGCACTGGAGAAAAACTCTGATATTGAAACCCAAAGAAGTTGATGAAATGTCTTTCTCTGAGTTAGATTTGGATTGGGATATTGTGACTTCTGATAGCTAAAACATTTTCCAAGTGCCTGTGAGCCAACCAGTCTTTACTTTTAATTTCCCTTTAGTCCTACAAGGCCATGGGCAGTACATAGAAAAATCTGGGGACCAATTATAGCCAGATACTGATCGACAGTGATGTCTTGTATAATGATTAATTTAGGGATTTGTCTCAAGAAATTATCAATCTCATCTTTGAATCTCTCTGGGATTAAACATGACAATAGGCCTGACTTAATCTCATCCTTATTGAAAAAAAAAATCATGCTGACTTTGACATTGTTCATCATTCTTATCTATTCTCAGTACCTTTGATGCTGTTAGCACAAAGCTTTCACTCTTTCCCCCAATCCTACCTTGCATGCACAATCTGTTAGAGAACTGTGGCAATATCTGTGGTTATATTTTCTCTCCCCATTTATCATCCTAGTGCTAACTAACCCTCATTATCTTATGCCTGTGTTAATTTTTTTGTCAATTACTGAGACCTGCCTTTTTAAAAACATGTTTCTTTGCTTCAATTTATTTTGCACACCAATTGGCAAATGAATGTTTTTTAAATACTGATTATGTCATTCTCATGCTCAGAAATTTTCAGTGAATTTCAATTGCTTACCAAATTAAATTCAAACACATTGATCTGGTTTTAAAAAAACTTATCAGTGTTTCTCCTCCCATGTTTTTCAGCTTTATAACTAAACATTTCCTAAAATCATAGTGTTTGTCACATACTATGCTTCATACTATGCCTTTCTCTGTATAGAAGTTGCCTGGAATGCCCTCTCCCCAATGGTTTCCACCTCCTAAGTTCTTATTTATCTTTCAAAGTCTAGTTCAAATATTTTCTCCCCTAGGAAGATTTCTCTGATAATCAGGAGCAATCTCTCTTCTTACACAACAAAAAAGATTTATATCCATCGCTAGATGTATCATAATAGCCCTATGTTAGATCTAATTATTTGTAAATACAGCATAACTAGAACACTAGATCAGGAGTTAGAAAACTTTTCTAAAAGCCAAATAAAAAATGTTAGGCTTGGGAGCCATATGGTCTTTGTTATATCTACTCAACTCTTTGTAGCAAGAAAGCAACTCTAGATAGCATATAAACAAATAGGCATGATGGTTTATAAAAACCCAAAAACCTTTATTTACAAAAACTTACAGTAACACTTTATTTACAAAATAAAAACAAAAACAATTGGCCAGCCCAAGGACTGTCCATTTCTGACAGCTATATTAAACCATTGGCTACTAAATGCCAAAATTGTGCTATAATTATTTGAATACTAATAATACTACTAATGAATCATTGAGTACTTGCCTACATTTTATTCCAGGCACTATGTAAGTACTTTTATGCATATTATTTATAATCATTACTGGGACTTTAGAGGGTGTATTAGCTCATTCTCACACTGCTATAAAGAACTACCTGAAACTGGGTAATTGATGAAGAAGAGAGGTTTAATTGACTCACATTTCCCACAGCTGTACAGGAAGCATGGCTGGGAAGGCTCAGGAAACTTACAATCATGGCAGAAGGCAAAGGGGAAGCAGGTAGGTCTTCACATGTCAGAGCAGGACAGTGAGAGCTAAGGGGCAAGTGCTACACACTTCTAAACAACCAGATCTCCTGAGAACTCACTCACTATCATGAGAAGAGAAAGGGAAATCCACTCCTATGATTCAATCATCTCCCACAAGATCCCTCCTCCAACACTGGGAATTACAATTCAACATGAGATTTGGGTGAGGACAAAGAGCCAAATCATGTTAGAGGGTAAGTATTGCTATATTCCACCTGAAGATGAGAGAATTGGGATGCTTATCACAAATTGAAATTCTTCTTATTATGTGTTTGTTTACACTCTTGCTGTTGTCTTTTCCTCTAAAGGTAAATTCTATAGAAACAAAGAACAGATCTGTCTCATTTTCTATTGTATCTGGCACAAAATAGATATTCAGTAAGTGCTTATTTTAATAAGTGAATGAATAGTTACAGCATGGATCAGTTAACCCATTAGTCTGGGATCACAAAAATTGTGAATAACAGAGCAGGAATTCATATTCACAGTTTTTTCATTTTCAGCATTTCTTCATCTTTTTTCAGCAAATATTTTTTGAGAACCTACCATGTGCCATAGGTTATGAGCTCTCTACCATAAAAAACTGCCTATAATATTGTATATGATAATAACTAATGTCTAAAGAACAGCTACTATGTGTTGTACTCTGTTTTGAGTACTTTACATATATCAACTAATTAATAATCCCATAGAGTAAATAGTATTATTATTTCTGTTTCACAGAAAAAATGTAGGTACAGAAAGCTCAAGCAGTTCATCCAAGGTCTCCCCTCTAACGAACCAGTGCTTAATGACATTTTACTGTCTTTCAATGAGGAGTTACTAAATAATGATAAATATTTGCTTCTTCTCACCTTTTCTTTGTTCTTGTTAATGGTTTATGTTTTATAGTAAGGCTGTTTTCCCTAGCATTAAGATCCAGGTTTCTTAAGAAAGCCTCCTCCTTAAAAATTCGGTCTTAATTCTGGTCAGGCAGGTAATCTCCTTTTCACTTTTTCATTTGTTCATACTGTTTGCCCAGCCTTAAAAACCTTCCATTCCCTCTGTGTCACTATAAGCACAAGGTAGGAAGCCTTTAATACTTGCTTTTTAGTTTAATGACACTATCTTCAAGAAGATAAAAGAAAGTCGTTTCACTTTTTTTGTTTTGTTTTGAGATATATATATTTCAATTTTTGTAAACGATTATTTTAGGTTCAGGGGTACATATGAAGGCTTATTACATAAAGCCTTTGATGAACTAGTATTCATAGAATGAATATGCCTATGGGTCATACACTAATATTTGAAATCAATGTTTCATTTTACATACTAATGAGCTAGTAATGTCTATAATACTCTACTTTCAAGTTTTTTCCAAGTCTTTCTACACTTTATAGATCAAGTTTCTGACTGGTGAGATATTAATCACATTTTACTTTCCCTTTCAGGTATTTAAATATGCCATTTCTTTGTTTCTCACCTGTGATTTGGCTCAGTAGGAACGGTAACTGATCTATCATGGTATTTTACATAAAGATTGCACAACAGACATTTTTGAAATGAATGAATGAATCAGTATACACATGAATATACACACATATGCATTAACTACTTCAAATTAGAAGTCATCTTAAGTTTACCTCCTAAATACTTATCAAATCTCTTTCTGTTCCAGTCATTGTTTTACCACAACTGCTTTCGTTCAGACCTTCAGAACTTTTCATTCATTTTTAAAACCATTATGGGACCTGGCCTCCTTACCTCTTAACTTGCCCAAGTTCTCAGTTCATCCTTTTCTTTGCTACCAAACCAGGAAATTTGGTTTTATTCATGATTGTACACTCTTTTGTGTCTTCCCATTGTCCATACTATAGATATAGGTCCAAGCTCCCTAGTGCAGCCCCTCTTCCAAACTGCCCTGGTATATCTCCTGGACACATGCATGCTGTACTCCAGTCACACTGAGCACAAGACTTGCAGCATCTGGAACATATCTGGAGCACATTCTTTCTTCCTGCCATTCATGGCTGTGTACATATATTCCATGCTACTGAATGGAAGACTCTTTTTCCCCATTTGTGTGGAATATCCTTTTCTCCCAGGGTAGAATTCTTTCTTAACTTTCAAGACCCTAAATATCAGTCACTTTGTGAATCCTTTATCCAAAAATTGAAATTTGTAAGCTCTCTTCTCTACACCTGTAGCCCCTTATTTTTCTTTCTGAATATATTAATATTGATTATAATAATTTGTTTATAAAACTATGTTTCCCACTGAACTAGAAAATCCTTGATGGCAACAACCCTCAAACATCTCCTGCCTTTACCACAGTGTCTTCCATATAGTCAGCCTATAATAAATATGCTTAGTGAATAGCTTAACCAATCAGTCAATAAGTCTATGCGAACATTAAAGCAGGTAAATTTGTACTGTATAACTAAGAATCTTTCAAAACAAAATTTTGATCCTATATAACACAGATAAAAAGATTTTGAGTATAGCATTACTTAAAATCATGATATGTGGTTACATATGCATGTCGTTATACTTTATTTGGAAAGAAAATGTCACACATAGGGATTAAATTGCCTAAGCAAATAATATCTGGCATTTGAAAATGGACATCCTGCCAATTGAGCTCTAAAAGTTCCTAATTTAAAAAGGACACATGGGGCTTCATGATGGCTGACTAGAGGCACTGGACACCTGCCTCCTCCACAAAGGAGAACCAAAATAGCGAGTAGATAATCACACTTTGAATAGAATATCCAAGAGAGAATGCTGGAATCCATCAGAGAAATGACACAAAACACGTGAGATGCTGAAGAAAAGGGAGGCAAGGCGGACAGCTGGCTGGGATCAGTCAGGAGCCTGAAGAGATGTCCTAGTGCAAGAGAAAGGGCAAATGAGACATCCCCAGTTGTTCACATTCTCACCACAAACTGCAATACTAGCAACAAAGGAGCCCTTTGTCCTCTGTGGTTCCTGAAACTACCATAGAGAGCTCCCTGGAGTCCTCATGATGGTACAGCTCCAGAGAGTGGCATGTTGGACCCATGCATCCCCACTCCCCAAGTTCTGGGCAGTTGCAGCATGGTGCCATTTTGAAATCCCACCTGCACCAGACTGCATCCTATCCTGGACCAAACAGTCCCTGCATCTCCTTGTCCCTGGAGCCCCACTGATATCTCCCTACATCTGCCTAAAAGGCTGCAGGGTGCAACTCAGGTTCAACTCAGCAGAGTGGTTGGCTCCCCAGCATTCCAGCCCACACAGCAAGCTGCATGCTGGGGAAAGGGCGACACAGCACACTAGAGAGGCTGCCCTCATGACAAAGGAAGCTGAAGCATTTACAGCCAAATAAATGTGCTCTAGAACCTGAAACCTGCCTGCCTAGGGCCACTGTCATCAATAGCAACCCTGCCCCAGAGACAGGCTGAGTCACAGTGCACTTGCATGCACCCTGAGGAATGCCACTGCCAGGAGCAAAGCATGTGCTTCCCAGAGCCTGACAGCCACCTGCCTGGTACAGCTACCACAGACAGACCCTGGCCCCGTCCCCCAGCATCAAAGCCGCCAAGCACTTGAATTCACCCTGAGGATAAGCTCTCCCTGTGTGCTGCTGCTGCTGCCACTACCAGTGCTAAAGATTGAAGAGTGCGCTCCCCAGAGCCTGAAACCAGCCTGATTAGGATGGTTACTCCAGACAGCAAACCCACCCCCCTCAGCAGTGGAAGAAGGGCCACTGCATACTTGCTCATTCCCTGAGGATGGGCTTGCCTCATCTACTGCTGCCTCTGCTGCCTCAAGCCAAGCTGGCTGCACAGGGTCTAGAGAACACCCTGCCCCACTCACCACAGCCTGTGCCCATGCACACCACTGCCGGGACTGAGGACAGATCTGCCTGGTGAGACAGCACCCTGACTGCAGTGCCTGAACATGGTGTCCAGGGGCCTGGATATCGTGCTGCCTTGTCAATCACCCCAGGAGCATATACACAATACCAGAGGCCTAATGACAACCCCAGAACACATGCCTCTGCCAGTGCCCTAGCACACTGACCAGAGGCCTGGAGCTTGCCCTGCCCTGCTTATATACCCCATGCTCATGTGTGCCATCAGAGGGACCTGAGAACAGGCCTACCCCACTTGATACTACCCCCACCACCAAAGCCCAAGCGTTCTACCTGGGTTCGTGGAGATAACCTTACTTTGTCAGTTGCCACAGGCTTGCATGTGTAGTACCAGGGTGTCTAACCACAGGCTTAGAAAACCTGCTTCCAGTACCCAAGCAAGCTGTTTGAAGGCCTGGGGATTACACCCCATCCACCACTGCCGGCACCTGGGCACTCCTCCAAGGGCCTGATGAAGGGTTCATTCAGCATGCCCCCACTACCACTGCTGACACCACCGACATGTGCCACTTGGGAACCTAGGAACTGGCCCTTTCATCCCACTGCAGCCACTGCTAACACAAAGTGATGCCTTAGAGGTCTAGGGTTGTCCTGTTATTGCTACTATCATCGCCCATAGCACATATGCTGCCCAAAGACTTGCCTACTCACCCACTCCACTGCTGCCACTACTGGCACCTAAGCAAGCAGACTGGACATCCAATAACTGACCCTCCTTGACCTGTAAACACTGGGGCCTGTGTGCATCACCTGGAGGCCCCAAGGACAGGCACAGTCTGCCACTGCTCGCACTCTTGGGGCCTGAGTACCGACTGATCTGGTCTTACCAGCAAAACCTCACCACAGCATGCAATAAAAACCATACCATAAACCACTGAGGAAATCTCATATACCACTGACGCTATTTACAGCCAAAAAATGATATGAAATTTACACCACTTCACATACCCATAATCAAAGCTAAGGTACTCTACCCAACCAACACCATAAATACAGCTACAGGAAAAGTTCTTCCCCTTGCAAAAGCCAATTCAAAAAATTGAAAGAAGAAACTATTATACTAGATGCACTTATACATCAACCAAAGATCACAATAACCATGAAAAAGCAGGGAAATATGACACTCCAAAGGAACACAGTAATTCTTCAGCAACCAATCCCAATGAAAAAAATTTATGAAATGCCTGAAAAAAAATTCAAAACCATGGTATTAAAGATATTCACTGGCATACATGATAACATGGATAAACAATACAAAGTAATTAGAAAAACAATGCAGGATATGAATGAGAAATTTACCAAAGAGATAGACATTATATATATATATATAGTTATTATATATATAGATATTATATATATGTACACACACATATATAAAAGAATCAAACAGAAATCCTGATACTGAATAATTAAATGAATGAAATACCAAATGCAGTCAAGGGCTTCAACATATAATCCAGCAATCTCACTTTTAGATATTTACTCTAAAGAATTGAAATTAGGATCTAGAAGAGATAACAGCACTCCTATGTTCATTGAAGCATTGTTTACAATAGTCAGCATATGGAAACAAACTAAATGTCCTTGAACAGAAAATGGATTACAAATGTGGAATATGGTCTTTCCCTTCTCCTTTCTCTTTCTTCTGCCTATTAAACCCCTGCTGCAAAAAAAAAAAAAAAAAAAAAAAAAAAAAAAAAAGTGGCATATATATACAATTGAATATTTTTCAGCCTTAAGAAGGAAGAAAATTCGCAAAATGCAACAACATTGATGAAACTTGAAGACATTGTAAGTAAAGTAAACCAGTCACACGAAGAAAAATATTGCATGATTCTGCTTATACGAACAATCTAAAATAGTCATGTTCTTAGAATCAAAGAGTGGAAGGTGGTTGGTTACCAGGAGCCAAGGGGTCCGGGAAATGGGGAGTTGCTAATAAATGGTTGTAAAATTTCAGTTAAGCAAGATGAGTAAGTTCTACACATCTGCTGCACAACATTGTATCTTTAGTCAATAATGCTGTATTGTACACTTAAAATTTGTTAAAAGGATATATCTCATGCTAAGTATTCTTATAACAGTAGAATGAAAATTTAAAAATAAAGTATAAGGTGGGGCCAAGATGGCCAACTAGAAACAGCAGCATGTGGCTCCCACTGGAAAAAAAACATAATAAGAGTGTTAATCCTTCACCAGCAACCAACGTATCCAGTTTCTCTCATCAGAACTGACTAGAAGGCTGGCATGACTCAGAGAGAGAAGGAATAACAGTGTGGTCCTGCAGCCTACCTGAGGGCCACATGGGGCAGGGGAGTCCCCTCCTCCCCCCAGCCAAGGGAGCCGGTGAGTGAGCATGCTACACAGGAGGGGAAACCGTGTTTTTTTCATGAAACTGTGCAACCCACAGATCAGAAGACCCCACTCGCGAACCCACGCCATTGGGCCTAGCGTTCCAATTGCAGGACATGTCAGCCTCTCCCACCTGGAATCTGCTTAAGCCTGCTGAGTTCTGGGGGGCAGGGGCAACCAGCGCCATGCTGTGGCTGTCAGTTGTCTAAGCCCTTGTAGCTCCTTGTGGGAGGGGCAGCAGCCAGCACTGGGACTGGCAACTGCCTAACATGCTAAGCTCCCTGGGCAGGAAAAGGGCAACATCCATCTCTATAGCTCTAGGCTGTGCTTTTCCACTGCTGGAGCCAGTGAGACCAGAGGTCTTGGTCCCAAGACTTGTGCCCCAAAGCCCAACACACTGGATGTGGCAGTCTGCGGCCAGAGTGCTTCTTCGGGCCTGCCCCTGACCCATGTGTCCTCATTGGGTGGGGATTCCCTACAGGAACTCCAGTAATTCCAGCCAGAGGCTCAGGGACAGAACCCAGATCTCCCTGGGTCTGAGGCCCTAGGGGGAAGGGGGACCACAGTCTCTGCAGACCAGCAGTTCTAGCCTTTCTTCCTAGTAGTTCTGAGGAATCCAGGCAGCCCAGACAAGTGTGTTTCCCCCCAGCAAGGCACACCCCCTCCACCAAGGGACAAAGTACTTCATTAAATGGGTCCTATTCCCCATGCCACCCAACTGGGTGAGACCCTCTAACAGGACTTATCAGACACCCTATACAGGAGTGATCCTACTGGCATCAGGTTGGTACCCTAGAGGTCAGAGGTCCCAGAAGAAGGAGCAGGCAACCATCTTTGCTGTTCTCCAGGCCCCTTAAGTGATATCTCCAGGCGTGGGAGAGAATCAGATGAACAGGGCCTGAAGTGAACCCCCAGCAAACTGTAGCAACCCTAAGGAAGAGGGATCTGACCACTGAAAGAAAAACAAACAAGCAGAAAGTAACAACAACAGCATCAACAACAACAACCAAAAAGCCCCACAAAAATCCCATCCAAGGGTCAGCAGCCTAAAAGACTGAAACTAGACAAACTCATGATGAGAAACAATCAATGAAAAAATGCTGAAAACCCAAAGGCCAAAGCGCCTCTTCTCCTCCAAATAATCACAATGTCTCTGCATCAGGGTCACAGGACTGGACAGAGGATGAGATGGAAGAATTGACAAAAGTAGGCTTCAGAAGATGGGTAACAAAAAGCTATGCAGAGCTAAAGGAGCATGTTCTAACCCAATGCAAAGAAGCTAAGAACTTGGATAAAAGTTTAGAGGGATTGCTAACTAGAATAATCAGTTTAGAGAAGAACTTAAATGAACTGCTGGTGCTGAAAAACACAGCACGAGAACTTCGTGAAGCATACACAAGTATCAATAGCCAAATCAACCAAGTGGAAAAAAGAACATCAGAGTTTGAAGACCAGCCTGCTGAAATGAGGCATGGAAACAAGTATAGATAGAGAAAAAAGAAAGAAAAGGAATGAACAAAGCCTCCAAGAAATATGAGACTTCATAAAAAGACTGGACCTGCGATTGGTTGGAGTACCAGAAGGAGACGGGGAGAATGGAAACAAGCTGGAAAACACACTTCAGAATATTATCCAGGAGAACTTCCCCAATCTAGCAAGACAGGCCAGCATGCAATTCAGGAAATACTGACAACACTAGTAAGATACTCCATGAGAAGATCAACCCCAAGAAACATAATCATCAGATTTTCCAAAATCGAAATGAAGGAAAAACTGTTAAGGACAGGCAGGGAGAAAGGCCATGTCACCTACAAAGGGAAGCCCGGACTAACAGTGGACCTCTCAGCAGAAATTCCACAAGCCAGAAGAGATTGGGGGCCAATAGTCAACATTCTTAACGAAAATATTTTTAAGCCAGAATTTTATATCCAGCCAAACTAAGCTTCATAAGCAAAGGAGAAATAAAATTCTTTCCAGAAAAGCAAATACTGAGGGACTTTGATACCACCAGGTCTACCCTGCAAGAGCTCCTGAAAGAAGCACTAAATATGGAAAGGAAAAACTGTAACCAGCCACTGCAAAACCACACCAAAATATAAAGACCAATGCCACTGTGAAGAAATTGCATGAACCAATATGCAAAATAACCAAATAACATCATAATGATAGGATCAAATTCACACATAACAATAGTAACCTTAAATGTAGACGGGCTAAATGTTCCAATTAAAAGACATAGACTGACAAATTGGATAAAGAATCAAGACCCATTGGTGTGCTGTATTTAGTAGACCCATCTCATATGCAAAGACACACATAGGATCAAAATAAAAGGATAGAGAAATATTTACCAAGAAAATGAGAAGAAAAACAAAAGAAAAGAAAAAAAGCAGGGGTTGCAATCCAGTCTCTGAATAACAGACTTTAAATCAACAAAGATCAAAACAACAACAACCAAACCCCCCCCCCCCCCAAAAAAAAAAAAACAAGGGCATTACATAATGGTAAAGGTATAAGTAAATGGTAAATTCAACAAGAAGAGCTAACTATTCTAAGTATATATGCACCCAATACAGGAGCACCCAGATTCATAAAACAAGTTCTTAAAGACCTGCAAAGAGACTTAGTCTCCCACACAATAATAGTGGAAGATTTTAACACCCCACTGTCAGGATTAGATCAACAAGACAGAAAATTAACGAGGATATTCAGAACTTGAACTCTGCTCTGGACCAAGTGAACCTAATAGATGTCTACAGAACTCTCTACACCAAATCAATAGAATATACATTCTTCTCAGTGCCACAGGGCACTTATTCTAAAATTGATCTCATAACTGGAAGTAAAACATTCCTCTGCAAAAGCAAAAGAACTGAAATCATAACAAACAGTCTCTCAGACCACAGTGCAATAAAATTAAAATTCAGGATTAAGAAACTCTCTCAAAACCACACACTTACATGGAAATTGAACAACCTCCTCCTGAATGACTCCTGCATAAATAATGCAGTTAAGGTAGAAATCAAGAAGTTCTTTGAAACCAATCAGAACAAAGATATAATGTACCAGAATCTCTGAGACACAGCTAAAGCGGTATTAAGAGGGAAATTTATAGCACAAAATGCCCACATCAGACAGCTAGAAAGATCTCTAATTGACACCCTAACATCACAATTAAAACAGTTAGAGAGTCAAGAACAAACCAATCCAAAAGTTAGCAGAAGACAAGAAATAACTAAGATTAGAGAAGAATTGAAGGAGTTAGAGACACAAAAAATCCTCCAAAAAAAATCAATGAATCCAGGAGCTGGTTTTTTGAACAGCAAAACAAAACAACAACACACACACACACAAACAGACCACTAGCTAGACTAATAAAGAAGAAAAGGGACAAGAATCAAATAGACACAATAAAAAGTATAAAGGGGATGTTACCATTGACCCCACAGAAACAAAAACTACCATCAGAAAATACTATAAACACCTCTATGCAGATAAACTAGAAAATCTAGAAAAAATGGATAAATTCCTAAATGCATACACCCTCCCAAGACTAAACCAGGAAGAAGTCGAATTCCTGAATAGACAAATAACAAGTTCTGAAATTGAGGCAGTAATTAATAGCCTACCAACCAAAAAAAGCCCAGGACCAGATGAATTTACAGCTGAATTCTAACAGAAATACAAAGAGGAGTTGGTACCATTCCTTCTGAAACTATTCCAAATAATTGAAAATGAGGGACTGCTCCCTAACTCATTTTATACAGCTAGCATCATCCTGAGAAGAAAACCTTTATAAACCCTGAGATCCTAGCAGGCACAGACACAAGTGGCTGGATGTCGAGAGGAACACACAGGCAGAAGAGCACACCGACAGGCACCAGTAGATGTCAGCAGGCCATCGACTTGCGGAATGATGGGGAGTTTGACCCGGGTGGTAGGAGGAGAGCCCAGCTGCTGGGTGGCCTGACTCCAGGGAAAACCACCTTGCCACTCCACCCTGCTTCTGGCCTCCCCATCCACCTCGCTGAGAGCTACCACCACTCAATAAAAACCTTGCACCTATCCCCCAAGCCCACATGTGATCCAATTTTTCTGGTACACCAAGGCAAGAACCCGGGATACAGAAAGCCCTCTCTCCTTGCAGTAAGGCAGAGGGTCTAATTAAGCTGATAAACACAACGACTAAACTGAAAGAGCACACTGTAACACACACACACTGGAGCTTCAAAAAGGGTAAGCACTCATCGCTAGATGCTAGATGCTGCAGTGGGGTCGGAGCCCCACAATCTGCCTGTCTGCATGCTCCTCCTGGAGGTTTAAGCAGCGAGGCACTGAAGAAATTAGCCGCACCCTGATCGCATGGTCTGTGAGAGGGATAAAGGAACTTTGCTGGTTTCAATTATTCCACAATTTACATTCTACTGCTGGTGGGCATTGGGAAATTTCCAGTTTGTGGTTTTTACAAATAGTGATTTTTGAACATTCTTATGTAGGTCTTTCAGTGGACCCCTATATACGTATCTATTAGGTTTGTATCTAGAAGTAAAATTATGAGATCATAGGGTATACATATGTTGAGTTTACTAGATTCTGCTAAATTAGTGGAAAAAAGTGGTCATATTAATTTACACCACCACCAGCAATGTATATGAATTTGAGTAGCTCCATATCCTCACTAACATTTGCAATTACATACATTGTTTATTTGCTATTCTAATGGCTATATCTTAGTATAGTTTTAATTTGAATTTCTCTTAATATAAATGACAATAAACTTTTAATATATTAATACTTACTTGTATTTATTTTTCTGAAATTTATTGACTGTCCCTTCAAAATATAGAAAGAGTATAACCACTTATCGTTTCTCCTACTATCACACAGGAAGAGTCACTGACATTTCTTACTCGGATGTATTAGTCCATTTTCACACTGCTATAAAGAAATAGCTGAGGCTGGATAATTAATAAACAAAGAGGTATAATTGGCTCATTTTTCTGCAGGCTGTACAGAAAGCATGGCAGCATCTGCTTTTGGGGAGGCCTCAGGGAGCTTTAATTCATGCAGAAGGCAAAAATGGAGCAGGAATCATCATGGCAAGAGCAGGACCGAGAGAGAAGGGAGCTGCTGTGTACTTTTAAACAACCAAATCTCATGAAAACTCACTATTACTATTGACAGAAACAAGGGGGAAATCTGTCCCCCATGATCCAGTCACCTCCCATCAGGTCCCTCCCTTGAAACATGGGGATTACAATTAGAATGAGATTTGGGTGGGGACACAGAGTCAAGCCATATCAGATAGGGATACAGATTCAAGTCATATCATTGGGCAATTGGAAAGTCCTCTTGACTTGATCTCTTTGCTTTCATTATTGCTCTCCTACCATCTAATCTCAACATAACAAACAGAGTAATTTTGCTAAATTGTGATTCAGATCATGTGTCACTATTCTGTACAAACCCTCCAACGCTGGTTTTATTTACACCTACAGTTCCCTACATGATCTGGACCATATTCATTCACAGACCTAATCACCAGTTGCTCTTCTTCTTGCTTATTCTACTCTAAATCCACTAATCTTTTACTTCTTCAAATATTGCAAGTGTGTTATTGCCTTAAGATATTTCTATTAGCACTTCCTTATAATAAATATTCTTATGAAGTCCTTAAAATATTCTTATGAAACCCTTAAAATATACTTACAACTAACTGCCTCAATGTCTACAAGATTTTGCTCAAATGTCACCTTCTGCACAAAGCTCATAGTGACCATTCTTACCCCTGACTCTGGTACTCCTGACATTGTTACTGAAATGCCAGGGGTTTGATCTAGGTCCTGCTCTTTGCCACACAGAAAGCTATTCACTGAGACAATGAGCATTGCCAGGGAAGAAGGCTTTAATCAGGTGCTGCACTTGAGGAGATAGGAAATAATTCTCAAATCCATTTCTCTGACCAACTAAAATTAGGGGGTTTTATAACAGGGAAGAAATGTAGCTATCTGTGGGAAACAGGAATGTTGAAGGGATAAAGAAGAGGAGTTTTTCAATAGGAAGCAGGTGGTTGGTTGGGCAATCATGACAGGTGAGGAGTCCTGCATCTCATTGTCCAAATGTAGTGATCTGGCAAGATTCACTTCCTTGATACTATCTGGGAGGACTGATGGTTGGTTTCCTGAGAGAAGAACTCAGGTAAGATAAATATAACTTTCTCAGGTTTTAAGACTGGGAGAGTCAGTTTCTATGTTTATTCCGATGAAGCCACAAACATCAGTTCTATGAGAAAACTGCGTGGGTTTCAGTCTCCCCCTCTCAATTGATCATTTCATCAACCATGGGGGATGTGGTCATCAATCTTTCTGGCTGCTTCATGTTGAGGACAGACATTGTCGGCAGGTTCCTACCAGGGGTGACTGCATGGCCACCTAGGAATCAAATATTAAACACTATGGGTTTCTTCTGAAACAATCTTTTTCTCTTCGGTCCCCCACTTGCACCAAGGACAAATCACAGCAGTACCAACCTACCTGCAAAATAAGCTTCAGTCCCACTGTACTTGGTCTGACTACTCATACAGAGTACAGCAAGAATCATTGTCCAACAGGGCTCTCCTAAATGGACTTTGCTGGAATCTCTCACTAAGAATCTCAGAATTGACTTCCAAAGGCCTCTTGAGCCCAGCCAAGGATCCATCTGCACTTAAAAATACGTGTAAGAATTGGGTGAACCCCTCTCTTCTTGAGGACCCAAAACAACTTGAGGTTTCTAGGTCTGTCAGAAAGTGACACTCTCTACTTTCCATTGGTCAGGAACCCTATGGAAAGGAACTTCATAGATAAACTATAAGGCCAGTTTTTCTAAGGGCTTCTCATTGAAAAATGAAGACATGACTTTATCTGCCTCTCCTTTCCATGCCCTTTTTCAACTTTAGCTTTTTTTTTTTTTTTTTTTTTTTTTTTGAGATGGAGTCTTGCTCTTGTTGCCCAGCCTGGAATGCAATGATGTGATCTCAGCTCACCGCAACCTCCACTTCCTGGAATCAAGCAATTCTCCTGCCTCAGCCTCCCGAGTAGCTAGGATTACAGGCATGTGCCACCATGCCTTGCTAATTTTGTATTTTTAGTAGAGATGGGGTTTCTCCATGTTGATCAGGCTGGGCTTGAACTTTCGACCTCAGGTGATCCACCCCTCAGCCTCCCAAAGTTCTGGGATTGCAGGCGTGAGCCACTGTCCTGGTCTCAACTTCAGCATTTTTTAAACAAGGATTTATTTTTCATATTTGATATTTAACAGATTTAACAAGATCAATTATGTGATACCAAATTTTGGTAGATAGGCCCTGTTAATTCTTCTATTTCTTGAAATTTCTTTTGTTTCATTATTTTGCTTTTTTTGTGGAATTCTATAATGCATAGTTCAAATCTCCTTTGTTTATTTTTGATATTTATCATTTTCTCTATAATCTTGTCAGACATTTATCTCCATTTTATTGTGTTCAGTTTTTCATTCCTGTCTTTAGTATCTATTTTCACTTCTACTTATTCTTGAGCTGCTTCTGTTTTTTCTTTATTTCTTCTATAATTCTCAAAATTGCTTCTCTGAACTCTTATATCTCTGCCTATAGTCTTGTTTAATAACATTTTTTCATTAATAATTAAAAATCCAATATATGATCATATTTGAGTATAATTTTGATTTGTTCATAATACCATCTTTCTGGTGGGTGATTGTAATCTGCAGTTTATTTTTCCTGCTCTTCACTTATGTTTTTGGTTGTGATATTTTTTCTCCCCAACTAGTTCTTTGCAGCAGATTTATGTTGGCAGGATACCAAGGCCATATTTTGGGTCAGCAGAAATTTTTATTTGGATTGAGTGAAATCTTTTAGCCTTCACCTTTTGCATGCTAGTGGATCCAGGTAGCTGTAAGATTGCTCACAATGTAGACTTTCTTTCCTATTTTGGTACTTAGAATCAAACAAAAGTTTAAAAAAGTACTCATTGTTAGGCCAAGACATTCTATTCTTTGTTGTAAATATGTTATTTTGATTCTTCTCTTAAGGACATTTCCTTCATCATGGAGAGGTTTCCTTCGCAGTTTTTCTGAGATCTGTAGCCAGTGGTATTCTGCACCCCCTTTTTATTGTGGTAAAGTATATATAATATAAAATATACCACTTTAATAATTTTGAGTGTACAATTCAGTGGTATTAAGTACATTCATAATGTTGTGCAACCATCATCACTATCTATTTCCAGAACATTTCCATTACCCAAAAGATAAATTTTGTACCCATTAAACAATAACTCTCCACTCCCCTGGGTAAACTCTATTCTACTTTCTTTCTCTATAAATTTGCCTGCTTTAGATACCTCATATACATGAAATCATACAATATTTTTCCTTCTGTGTCTGGCTAATTTCACTTAGCACAATCTTTTCAAAGTTTATCTGTGTTGTAGCATGACAACAAAATTGTTACGGCAGAATGGTATATTGTTATATGTATACACCACAGTTTCTTTATCCATTAAAGTGTTGATGGAAAACAGTTATTACTACCTTTTGGGTATTGTGAGTAAAGCTGCTCTATATCTTGGTGCACAAGTATCTGTTTGAGTCCTTGTTTTCAGTTCTTATGGGTATATAACTAGGAGAGAAATTGCTGGTTTGACATTCTCTTTTTACTCCTACTTCAGCTTTCTTGGTGTTTATTACTTGCAGCCACACTTCTAGATATTTTGCATATTGTAGCCATAGACAGCCCATAGTTATAGTAAAGAGTGTTTATGATTCTAGTTTTGTTATTCTTGCTGACTGTGGCGGTATCTGAGAAGAAAAAGTGGGATAATGTGAACTTTATTCTACCACTTTGAACCAGAAATATTTAACAAATTTTTACAGTCAAAAAAGTGTCCAGTAATGCTTATAATATCGTAACCGCTAAACTGAAGTTTCTTTCTTCTATATAAACAAGAATAATGAAGTTTAATATTTAAGGGAAAAAATAAATAAATAACCATTGAGCACCTTCTCTACTCTGGGCTGGTTGCTTCATGCCTTAAAATTATATTATTGTAACCTAATTTAATTATTAGAGTAAGCCATGGTAAGGTGATTATTATTACTCTTATTTTATAGATAGCAATCTGAGACATGCAGCTTGTGTAATTTTTCAAAGTCATAGATACAACATGCTAGAAAATTGGGAGGTATACCCAGATGTTTGTGACTGTAATCCATATACTTTACTCTATAAACAAATTTTGCCCACTGCAATGACTAAATTAGTTTTCAGTAAAATCAAATATCTCAACTCATAGCACCAAAATTATGAATATAGACATTAAAAAATTAGAGACTTTTATGTGTGTTTAATCCATGTGGTCCAATTTAGTATGTATCCAAAAGCTACTGATTAAGAGAAGGAAAAAGTTTTTGCTTTGCCATTGCATGCTTATATGTCATCTCAAGAGACTAAACTTCTGCTTAAAATAAGAAAAACATAGTCTTCCCAATTACATGGCAAAAAAGATACCTCAAGTTGCCAATTTTAATGGATCTTTTCTTATGCACATCACAGCAAAATGCTGAATACTGACTAACGTCTATAGTAAAGACTAGCAATGCACACATTTGTGCACCTTTGCTGTGAAAATTATGCTCTTCTGGGCTTAAATAAGATCTTATCACTTTCTCTTGATGAAGGCCATTAATTAGTATGACTAAGTGAAAATATGCTCTCAGCTTCAAAATTACATTTAAATGTTATGTACTTTGCATTCCACAATAAATACTCTTAACTCAGTGAAATTTATGATTTTTAGAGTCAAGTTATAAGTTGCTAATATTTACATAAAAATAATAAATATTTTACTTTAAAATATTTTCATTTTTTAAAGTTATACATTAAATGTATATGTTCAGATTTCAGTTTGTTTTGATCTTAAGAAATATATTGTTATTTATATAATGGTTTGTTCCAGAAATGACTTAAAACAACATGTAAGAGAGTACGTAAAATAAAATAAGGTGATACAAGTTAAGAGTATAGGAAACCAAAGTAAAAAAAAAAAAAAAAAAGAAATATATACGTGTGTGTGTGCGCGTGTGTGTGCATTTTGTAGATATTGGTATGGTGAGTGCTTTCCCAAGAATATAACCAAAGATATAAACATAAAGAAACATTCTTGTGAGTTTTAATATACTCCAGAAACAACTTTCAACTACATATGAGATAATATCAAAATAAGTTGAAAAAACTACAATATATCATAAATCAAACTGTTAAATACCTAAAGAAAAGCATAAACATTTAATTAAGGCAGTTTCAGAAATTCCTAGGTAGATGGCCCAATTGCCAGCTCTCGGTATCCTAATCAAATCTCAATTAACAATACAATTTTTCACAGCAGAGATGGATAAAGACTCAATATTTTTAAAAGCTACATTATATGAACTCAAGAAAATACACAAAAAGAAATAAAACAAAGATGGAAGTATATTTCGATAAAATATTTCTTAAGGGAAAATTTGAATTGTGCGTGTGCACTAAATTTAAAAAAAAAGATGTCTGAAAATAATTCCAGTTGATAAATTAATTATAATACTTTCAGAGTATAAGCTATTATATAACCACTAAATTGCTTTTGCCAAATAGGATTTAAAGATATAGGAAGGCATTTATGATGCATTGATAAGTAAATATTTAGTTAAAATGCAGTGCAGTTCAATTAAAAAATTTATGTCATTATCTTTTTCTATCTAAACATTCTGAATATACAGTATATTCTTATTTGAAAATTGTTTGAAGTTATACCTGGGCAATTTATTTTCATACCTGATTCTTTGTTGATATTACTGTTATACATTTTTTTACATTATTATTTATTAAGCAAAAACAACACCATGTCACAAAACAGGGTCTGTAGAGTGATCTCTTCCTTTTGTCAACAAAAGTATTTATTGTGAATCTATTAGTTGCTGATAAATATTCTAGATAATTAAATATTTCATATCTGGCCAAACTAAGCTTCACGAACAAAAGAGAAATAAGATCCTTTTCAGACAAGCAAATGCTAAGGGAATTTGTTACTACCAGACCTGCCTTACAAGAGCTCCTGAAGTAAGCACTAAATATGGAACGGAAAGAGCATTACCAGCCACTACAGAAACACACTGAAGTACACAGACCACAGACACTATAACACCACCACATAAATAAGTCTGCAAAATAAGCAGCTAACACCATGACGACAAGATTAAATTTATACCTATAAATATTAACCTTAAATGTAAATGGACTAAACGCTTCAATAAGAACACACACAGTGGCAAATTTGATAAAGAACCAAGATCCATTCATATGCTGTCTTCAAGAGGCCCATCTCACATGTAATGACTCACATAGGCTCAGAATAAAGGGATGGAGGAAAATCTACCAACCAAATGGAAAACAGAAAAAAACAGGGATTGCAATCCTAATTTCTGACAAAACAGACTTTAAACCAACAAATATCAAAAAAAAAAAAAAAAAAAAAAAGGCATTACATAATGGTAAAGGGTTCAATTCAACCAGAAGATCTAACCATCCGAAATATATATCTATATAGGCACCCAACACAGGAGCACTCAGATTCATAGAGCAAGCTCTTAGAGAGCTTCAAAGACTTAGACTTCCACACAATAATAGTGAGAGACTTTAACACCCAACTGACAATATTAGGGAGATCATTGAGACAGAAAATTAACAAAGATATTCAGGACCTGAACTCAGCACTGGATCAAATGAACCTGATAGATATCTACAGAACTCTCCACTGCCCTAATCCCTCAGCCCCCCAAAAAACGATATACATTCTTCTAATCACCACAGGGCACTTACTCTAAAATCAATCACATAATTGGAAATAAAATATGCCTCAGCAAATGCAAAAGAACTAAAATCATAACAGTCTCTCAGACCACAGTGCAATTATATTAGAAGTCAAGTCAAAGAAATTCACTCAAAACCACACAATTACATAGAAATTGAAAATCCTGTTCCTGAATGACTTTTAGGAATTAAGGCAGTAATCAAAAAGTTTTTTGAAATGAATGAGAACAAAGATAAAACATACCAGAATCTCTGGGACACAGGTAAAGCTCCAGTGTTAAGAGGGAAATTTATAGCACTAAATGCCCACATCAAAAAGCTAGAAAGATCATAAGTTAACAACCTAACATGACAACTAAAAAAACTAGAGAACCAAGCACAAACAAATCCCAGAATCTCTGGGACACAGGTAAGCTCCAGTGTTAAGAGGAAAATTTATAGCACTAAATGCCCACATCAAAAAGCTAGAAAGATCTCAAGCTAACAACCTAACATCACAACTAAAAGAACTAGAGAGCCAAGAGCAAACAAATCCCAAAACTAGAAGAAGACAAGAAATAACCAAAATCAGAGCTGAAATGGAGAAGATAAAGACATGAAAAACCATTCAAAAGATCAATGAATCCAGGCGCTGGTATTTGAAAAAAATAATAAAATATACCACTAGCTAGAATAATAAAGAAGAAAAGAGAGAAGATTCAAGTAGACACAATGATAAATGACAAATGGGATTTTACCACTGATCCTACAGAAATACAAACAACCATCAGAGAATATTATGAATACCTCTATGCACATAAACTAGAAAATCTAGAAGAAATGGATAAATTTATAGACATACACATCCTCCTAAGACTGAACCAGAAAGAAACTGAATCCCTGAACAAACCAATAATAAATTCTGAAATTGAGGCAGTAATAAATAGCCTACCAACCAAAAAAAGCCCAGGACCAGACGGATTCACAGCTGAATTCTACCAGATGTACAAAGAAGAGCTGGTACCATTCCTGCTGAAACTCTTCCAACAAATTGAGGAGGAGGGACTCCTCCCCAACTCATCCTATGAGGCCAGCATCATCCTGATACCAAAACTTGGCAGAGATACAACAAAAAAGGAAACTTCAGACCAGTATTTTTAATGAAGGTTGATGCAAAAATCCTCAACATAATACTGGCAAACTGAATCCAGCAGCACATCAAAAAGCTTATCCACCACGATCAAGTAGGTTTCATACTGGTATACAATATAATATCTGGTTCAACATACGCAAATCAATGAAAGTGATTCATCACAGAAACAGAACTAAAGACAAAACCCACGTGATTATCTCAATAGATGCAGAAAAGCCTTTCAATAAATTCAACATCCTTCCTGTTAAAAACTCTCAATAAACTAGGTATTGAAGGAACGTATCTCAAAATAATAGGAGCCATCTATGACTAACCCACAGCCAACATTATATTGAATGGGCAAAAGCTGGAAGCATTTCCCTTGAAAACTGGCACAAGACAAGGATGCCCTCTCTCACCACTTCTATTCAACATAGTATTGGAAGTTCTGGTCAGGGTAATCAGACCAGAGGAAAGAAGTAAAGAGCATCCAAATAAGAAGAAAGTCAAACTGTCCTGTTTTTGCAGATGACATGGTCCTATACCTATAACAGAACCCCATAGCCTCAGCCCCAAAGCTTCTTAAGCTGATAAACAACTTCAGCAAAGTCTCAGGATACAAAATCACTGTAGAAAATTCTAAAGTTTTCTACATTGAACATGTACTGCATTAGTAACCAGAAAAATTATTTACAAGAAATAAACTGGTTGAAAAATAAAATAAAAAAAGAATAGAGATATAAGTCGTTGCCAGAAACTAAGTAAAACATTTAGCTCACAGTCACCTAAACACTTGATCTGAACTCTTAGAAGCTAGCAATCATAGTATTAAGGCCAGACCTTATGGCTGCTTTAAAAAAAAAAAGCCAAAAATAGCATTCTGACATTAAAATATATATATATACTTGGAAATATCCTCTTGAGGATATTTCTTGACTAAAGAAGATTTAATGGTGCATGACATTGTCCTTTTCCTTGGCTAACTCTCACACATCCTTCAAATCAGCGGTTGGGATATTACTTTCCATAGTAAGTCCTTCTTTAGCCACCAGATTGCCTTCCACAGTACTCTGTGGCTCCCAGAGTACTGTATGTGGCTCCCACCACAGCATTTATCTCTCTGAGTTATAATTAGCTGGACACTTTTCCAGGCTTCATCAGTGCTGAGACTATCTCTGTTTTGCTTACTGTTGTATTTTTCCCTCAGTCTAATGGTTAGCACATAATAGGTGCTCAGTAATTCATTTAACTAAACTGAATTTCACAAGACTATCTCTTACGACTATCAGTGTAGGCTGAAGTTATCATCACATCAAAAGACAATCCAGAAGAAGCAACTCAGGAGGGTTTGTAGCCTTTAATATATAATCTGTATGTTTAGCTCTTCACTGACCTAGCTTGGTATTTTGGAATATCTGGAAAAGTGAATGGGTAGTTTGCTTTGCATGTATTTTTTGTATATTGTATCTCTCAAATGAACTTTGACAAAATTACATTATAGTTATCTCAAATTTGTTTAGTCATATAAAAGGTACTGGTAAACAGGCATTTTATGCTGTCAATTGTTTAAAGACCCATGGACCTAAACAGATCATGGGAGACAGGAATAAACATCCATTTTGACGGTTGTCTGAAAACTCATCAGTAGGATCAATTCTTTTTTTTTAGAAAGATATTTTGGTTTCATTGTTGTACATAAGTAAATAGACAATTAAACCTAATTATATTCTTTATGGCACTGCCACAATAGTTTTATGCTTAAAATGAACGTTAAGGAAGTCAAACTCACAGCTGTTCATGACGTAATTAGACATGTGCTGTTTTTTTTTTTTTTTTCCCAGAGCTGTTTTTTTTTTTTTTTAAGGTCACTCAATTTATGTCATTGCTCTTTATAAAACAGTTGAAACTTTGAAATTGTCTACAAAACATTACTTATAAAATACTTGATTTTAGCTTTGATTTTTGCCCATAATTATGTAGTCAAATGCTCTAGTTTTAACTTTATCATGTGTAGTGCTTGTTAGACTTGAATCAAAATCAATATTAACATTCTAATTTTAACATTAACTGGATGATAAATCTAGTTAAATAAATCCCCAACCAGTCAGACAGAAACATTAACCCACACTTGAACTGTTAAGATTTGACCAGTAGCAACCCAAATGACAATAATAGTGTAGATATTTCAGATTTTCATTAAAAACCCCAGATAGTGAGGACATTAATTAGAAGTCCTACCTGTAATCAATGTGTATTAAAATGTATGTTTGCCATTTTACCAATTTCCATTTGTTTAACCTTTATATAAACATATAGTATATCTTTTATGTAACTAAAATAGGACAATTGGTTCTTTAAGTGTTAACTTTAGTATAACAAAAATCATTTTACTTATACATTTAAGTATTTTCTACAAGAATTATTGGCTTTAAGCATCACCACGCAATTCACTATGGTTGATTACTGAATTATTATTATCTGTTAGGTGATAATGTTTATACACTGGAAAGAACTTTTAAAATTTAGAATAAATATAATTTTAAATCAACAAATCAATCATTTTGAGGAATACAAAGTATTGCTCTGACATTTTTTTCACCTTTAAGATTCTTATTTTCATAATTTTTAGGAAGTATATTTTGGTAACAGACAAACTGTTAAAATTCATCTTTACATGAGAGTGAGGTACATTTTTAAAAGTTTGCATAAATGACAGCCACTGCCTAATTTTTACCCCAGAATTTTCAAATGTCTGAATATAATTTGTGATAAATTTCATATCATCTCTGAGACAGCATTGAATAAATCATTTTTAACTAAAGGCCAAATATAATGTGTTAGTCTCCAAGATGCAAACACTAAATTCTATGCACAGCAGCTTCTGGATCATCTCCAGCAATCTGAATTCATTTAGCTTAAAAAACAGTTTCCTGTATTTCTAACCACAGCTTTTCATAATGAAAACTGCCATATTCTTCACATAATTACATCTAAACACATCACTAACCCTCCAACAATTGTTTCCATGCCATTTCTTTTAAATTTTTGCTGTTGAAACCCATAACTTAACTCTGAAATTTTCTTTATGCTCTGACATTTAAAAAGCAACATACTATACTATATTTACCACTCTCTAGAAACCTCTCTGAGTTTATGAATTCCCTGTATTTCTTTCTTCTCAACTTGTTCCAGAGTTACCTTCAGTTTTCTGTGCTAATGAGTCTATGCCTAGAAAATCCCATTATTTTCTTGTCTTTCTTATAACTTTTTCTATCCATAATAGTTTCTTTTTTCATTGATCAGTTCCTCTTCTTGCTGGTTTAATCCCTGAAAACAACTTTCCCCATTATAGAATTTTTATTCTCTTCTTCCATATGCTTAAGACCTAGAGGAGAAGTAACTGACCTCAATTACTCTTTATACTGCATCTCTTCGTATAGTCATTTGTTCACTGAATGAGCACCTACATAGGTAGTGGCTAAAGATGAATACAGTAGGTTGGGTGTGGTGGCTCACGTCTGTAATCCCAGCACTTTGGGAGGCCAAGGAGGGTGGATCACTTGAGGTCAGGAGTTCAAGACCAGCCTGGCCAACATGATGAAACCCTGTCTCTACCAAAAAATACAAAAAATTAGTTGGGCGTGGTGGCAGGTGCCTGTAATCCCAACTACTCAGGAGACTGAGGAAGGAGAATCACGTGAATCTGGAAGGTGGAGGTTGCAGTGAGCCCAGATTGTGCCACTGCACTACAGCCTGGGCAACAGAGCAAGACTCCATCTAAAAAAAAAATTAAAAAAAAAAGAAAGAAGATGAAAGATTATGAAAACATAGTCTCTTCCACAGTGGGGGCTGGTTTAGTAAAGAAAAACAGTTGTAAGTAAATAAGTGCAGCAATATAGATCTCAATCAAATTAATGAGTTAAATCATCTACATGTATTTCATTGAGGACTGATATGAGACATGCACTGTGCTAAGCCCTGAGACATAGTAGAAAACAAACATGGTGCTCTCTCTTGTGGAATTTATATTTCAATGAGGAGCTAGAAGTTCGATGTAGTCATTTAAATAGCATTTGGGAAACTCTTCATTTATCACTTCCATTTCTTTAGTCCTATAACAACATTCTCATGCTTCATGTTCCGAAGATAAATATGGCATTAAATAGAATGCTTTGACCTATATTTTATGTATATCAGTCTTCTGGTAATGGACCGAAAGCACAATGATCATCACTCCTGGCTGTTATTTGCCACAGCTGCATCTATGAGCTGGGGTGGGTCACTGGGAAGTGTCCAGCCACAAGGCTATTTGGCACTGTGATTTATCTTCATTTTACATGGTAATATTTCATCTCACGAATATCCCCAGATTGATGAAGCTTACAGGGAGTTTTTTCCCTTTGCTTAAAAATCTCTAAGCACTTGACATGTTGAAAAGAATTTCTATAATCAATAGATACCATGATTTGCCAAAGAAAATCAAGGATAGTGAGAAGTCTGGTTTCCTAGAGAAAAAAAATCCCAATGGCTTCAAACAACAATGCTTCATAAAAAATTCTGTTTAGCTTTGAAGTAAAATCAGCCAATGAATCATAAATTAAACAATTTCATATGCATTGTCTCCTTCAATTTTTATATCAACTCTTTAGGAAAAGTAGGGCAGTTGGTATAAACTGCACACTATAGGGAATAATTAGAATGACTAAAAATCATTGTCAGTAAAAGTCCTTTGTGTCCCAAGGCGGGGGCCCTTCTACTACATTAGGAGAGAAAAGTAAGAATGTATCTGGAGAATGGAGAATGTCTGATTTGTGTCAGGAGCCATGCTAATGAGTTATTCATATTATTCTGTTTAACTTCATAGAAGAAATAATAGAAATGCAAAATAACTGTGAAGCTGATATCCAAAGGAACCATATAGAATAAGAATATAAGAATTCTCAAAGCAGTTCCAAGTAGTAAGTCTATTTGGTCCTGTATTTATATTTGATCATGGCACTTAGAGTCTTGCTCTCAGTGAATGAGCCTCAAAAGTTTTATCTCCCACTGCAGTGATGACAATGAACAAGAACATGTAGAAGATGCTAGACAGGCAAGAAGACCTAGGTTCTGGCTCCAGCTTCCCTACACACACACACACACACACACACACACACACACACACACACCACATTACTAGGCTTGTAAATTTGAATAACTCAAACTTCTCTAAACCTTAGTTCTTAAGTCATATTCTCTATAATATTGTTATTATTTTTTACATTACTGGTAATGTTACTAGTAATATTGTATTGACATTAGTTATAAGAAGCCTAAAGTCACTGACTCATTGGGTACACTGACTTCTAATAGTAGGTGGGCTGGCCATGGCTAGAGAGAGGTTTGCTTAGGGATGAAAAATAGTCTACAGTTAAAAAAAGAACACTTGCTTATTTTGTTTCCAAACCTGTGCCCCTTTGAAGACACACAGGCATTATCTGATCCTGATGAAGCAGTGGTGGCAGAGAACGAATTCCCGGTGCCAACTTGTGTTGCTGGCTCTGCAATTCATGTAATTATATGCATAGTTTTCCTCTTTGTTAGCAATAAAGCTAATGAGTAGGCTGGCTGATCCATGGGCATTTCAGCAGCACTTTAGGACTGCTGTCCCACTTTACTGCTGCAGTTTTCTGTTTAAACATCACACCAGCTACATTACCAAGATGCACTGAGGAAATGATTGATAGATTTGATGAAAAGCCTTTTAAATAAATATCATATCAAACAACTCTATTAATTCAGCATAAAAGTATAAGATGCTTTGACTTTATAACACTTGCTGATCAGAAGCTCACCATTGTTTTCCATGTGGAATTTTAAATTGACACTGGTCTCATTGTCAGTGACACCCCACAAAATTTCTTTTTTTGAGATGAAAAGATCACATTGAGTGGTGAGCAGACGTGACTGTGGGCCCTTTATCAGGCAGAGCCCTGTAGATATTTGGAGCCTTAGTACACATGCAACATCTTTCATTATTCCTTGTATTTGTAACATTTTTTCCTTTTCTATATTTTGCTTTCATGTGTGTCCTTGATGGGAGAACAAGAGTATATTTTGTCAAAGGATGAAGTAGAGTTGTAACATTCTTTACACAGCAGAAAAATCAAATAAGTAAAAATTCTCTTTTTTAGTATTGTGCCTAACTATGCTCACAGGAATGTTAATTACCTGAGAAATACCGCCAGAAATAGAGATACAGGCATTAGACTTTGAAAAGGAACCTAGAGTCACATACATATTTGTTAATGGAAAGAAGAAGAAAAATGCTTTCCGAAGGGATTGCTGAACTTTTATAAGTGTTTTTGAGACAGGTTGGATGTAAAAGATTGATATCCACTGGGTACATTTGTCTCAGTTCTCGTTCAAAACAGCAGTTTTTGGGATGAATGACACCAGCCTAAGATATTACATAATGTGATATCCTAAAAATAAAATGTCTGAACCTCAAATTTCCTCAGTGTCCTGAGGTTCACAAGATGAGTAGGGGGAAAAAAAAAAGGCTCTGAAATAGGGCACAGGATTGAGAACTGTGGAAAGAAAGTTAAAGCATATAAAACAAGGGCAGGGAAGCTTAGATAGCACTTCTGTCTGCTTATTTTATCTTCTCTCCTGCTGGAAGTAGAGTACCAATTAACTAACCAATCTGTTTCCTCTTTGGTCTCATAATGTAGTTATCTTAAGTGTTTATTTAAAATATTTATTTTCTTACATTTTGTGTTTTATCTCTGTATAATTTTGCAAACTCACAAGGGGATTGTAGTTTCACATTCCATTGAGAAAACGTTCTGAAGTCAGACATCTCTATCTACCAGTTTCTCATTAGTCCAATAAGCTAGGGCTACATAGGTTTAAACTAGGATGTGAACTCATTCTGACTCCTTTCATTCCAGCTGGCTCTGCAATGCCAACTCCATCCTATGTCCTCCATATCCTTACCTCAATTACCCTTCTCATTTATACATCTCAGATATGTCAATCTCAGATCCTGTGACACTGTGTATTTTAATTCCTGTCTTTTGTATACCAACTGGGTTTAATAAGTATGAAAAAGAGGAAGTAATCTTTCTAGTACACCCCAGACAGCAAAATTAACTTGTGATCTTTTTATTTTCTTTTGCTCAAGTTAGCTGCTTCTTCAAGAATTGCTTCAGGATACTGTTTCAATAGCAGCCATCACTGCAGGATACAAGTTCTGTTTATGTCCTAGAAAAAAAAATGTTGCTTTTTTTTTTTTTTTTTTTTTTAATGATGCTGTCTCCCTGTACCACTAATTCTGAATATCTGTAAGTTATCCCTGCTGTAGGTGATGGGGGAGGAAAGGACATGAGTAAGGGTACATTTTTCTCCTGTCATTTTCTCTTTTGCTTCTCTAATGTCCTTACAGGTATCAGTCTAGGACATCTGAAGGCTGACGTCTTGTTTATAGAGCTTCCAAATAGATCTCTCCTGTTATTCTCTCTTACATCTCCCTTTTATTTTCCTACATAGCATTTGTCATAATTTGTAAAATTTTTTATTGGAAATGGAATGAAGAGACAACTCTTTCTTAGAGAGTAATTCTAAATAATAAGTGTAGACACTCCTCCCTCCAGAGAGCAAAGCTAAATTTTCCTCCCTTTAAGTGTGGGCTGGACTCAGTGATTCCTTCGTAATAAATTGTGTATGAAAGTCTGGGCACTGTGGCTTACACCCGTAATCCCAGCACTTTGGGAGGCCTAGGCAGGTGGATCACCTGAGGTCAGGAGTTTGAGACCAATCTGGCCAACATGGTGAAGCCCTCTTTCTACTAAAAATACAAAAAATATATGGGCGAGGTGGTGTGTGCCTGTGGTCACAGCTACTCGGGAGGCTGAGGCATGAGAATCGCTTGAACCCAGAAGGCAGAGATTGCACTGAGCCAAGATCATGCCGTTGTACTCCAGCCTGGGTGACAGAGCAAGACTCCATTTAAAAAAATGGTGTATGAAAAAGTTAAAATAATAACTTAACAGCTCCAGTGATAAGTCATGTCACCAGCATGTACTCCTAATGTGATAACATGAAATAGCACTTCACCTATGTGGTACTTTTCCTTTAAACCCATAACCTCACTCTAATCATGAGAAAAACATCAGACAAACCCAAATTGGGGAACATTCTACAAAACACCTTACTGGTTCTTTTCCCAATGTATCAAAGTCATAAAAAATTAGGGAAAACTGAGAAACAGATGGAAGGAGCCTAAGGAGGCATGACAATTAAATGCAATGTGGTATCCTAGATTGGATTTTGAAGAAAGGACATTAGTGGGAAAACTGAAAAAAATCCAAATACAGTCTCTAGTTAGCGGTTTTTACTAGTGTTAATGCCTTAGTTTTGACGCATGTCCCATGGTTATGTAAGAAGTCAACATTAGGGGAAACTAGGTGAAGACTGTTAGGAACTCTCTGTACTGTCTCCTCATCTTTTCTGAAAATCTAAAATTATTTCAGAATAAAAAGCTTTTTAAAAGAGCGAGCATATTTATTGGGTGTAGATTTGTGTAATATCTGCTTCTGTCATAACACTCTAAGTCTCAGAGGTCAATGAGCAAGACTATATACCTCTTTATTTCTGGGGCCTAGAATCAAAAGAACTCCTGGTAAGAGCTCAGGAAACATTTGTTAACTCAGTGAGTATAACTGCATGCTGAAGACTTGGCCACTGCCTACTGTCGGCTGATTCTAACAGAATTTATAACCACACTGGGGTGAACTCAAGACACCAGGGTACGATGTGAGGCCTAACTAAGATACTTTCTCATGGGAAAGAAAATATTTTCTTATAGTTTCCGCTGGCCACATTCCTTTATTTCCATTTCTAAGGCAAATTTCCTCTGACATGGATTACTCCAACTACTAAAAGTGAGATCTGACAAGTAAATCAGCCATGTAGAGTCTCAGAATTGCAGACCTGGGAATATATTCAAATGATAGGGATGACTTCTTTTTTTTAAGGAGTTAATTCTTATTTTTAAACAAAATCATAAGTGAAATGTATGAAAGAGACAAAAGCACAGCTGTTCTATTTTCCTTGAAGTCCCACTCATGTAGATTTCCCCTTGTCCTCATGGACCTTCAAGAGGAAGCCGAGCCTAGGGAACTGCAGAATCCAGCTTGAATCACAGAGCCATCTTTTCATTTGCCTAACAAGAGACACCAAAGCTCTGAGAGGTGAAGTGATTTGGCCAGATGTCTGTTATAGAATTTTTGACAAGATCAGGAGAAGAGCCAACATTTCTTGAGGACATTTCCTAATGAGTTTGGTGTGGTTTGCTCAGATACCAATTATGCATGTTTCCATTCCATTGAAATTCTAATTTATCTTTCCTAAAACAAAGGCATATTTTGACTTTATAAAAAATAAAAATAATAGTCTCCATTTCTGCCGAGACCAGCTTGGCTGGGGAGACCCTAACCCAGAGGCGCTAGAGGAATTAAAGACACACACACAGAAATATAGAGGTGTGAAGTGGGAAATCAGGAGTCTCACAGCCTTCAGAGCTGAGAGCCCTGAACAGAGATTTACCCACATATTTATTAACAGCAAACCAGTCACTAGCATTGTTTCTATAGATATTAAATTAACTAAAAGTATCCCTTATGGGAAATGAAGGGATGGGCCGAATTAAAGGAATAGGTTGGGCTAGTTAACTGCAGCAGGAACATGCACTTAAGACACAGATAGGTCATGCTATTATTTGTGGCTTCAGCATGCCTTTAAGCAGTTTTCTGCCCTGGGCTAGCCAGGTGTTCCTTGCCCTCATTCCCGTAAACCCACAACCTTCCAGCTTGTGCATTACGGCCATTATGGATGGACATGTTACAGTGCTGCAGAGATTTTGTTTATGGCCAGTTTTGGGGGGACCTGCTCCCAACACATCTCCTCACTTTTCTCTGGATTTCTTCTTTGTTATTTTTGTGACTTTTTACTTAAAACCATCTCACATTCTCACAGTCTATAAAGAGTAAAGATGAGGCCTATCATTTAAACTTTGTAAATTATGTTTCTCAAAACCTAGTTTCCATGATGACTGTCACACTCATATAAAGATTTATGAATTTCTCTAAAACTAGATTTACCCCATGGACAATTAATTGAAACATTGAGAAAAAACATTTATATAAAGATTTGTGAATCTCTCTGACACAAGTGCTACCCAGTGTATAATGAAATGTAAAGCTGAGAATGAAACACTTAAATTAAATTGTGTGCTTAGCCTTACCAGATAACTCAGAAAAAAAATAAATCACTTTAGGGCATAAATTATATGAATTGCAAATAACAAAGTATGGGGGAAGAATTAAAATATGATAGCAAACTCACATGAATGGTGCATCAGGGCCCCTCTTCCACCGGGGTCATAGATTCTATATATTAGTTTTATAATTTTTAAGATTTCAGAGAGTGTATAAATAGTTACAGAAAAAATGGATTTCTATTGAAAAGTTGTATTTGTATGCTAGTCTATAATTAAATATATATCATTATAATTAATAATCATAATTATTTTGCTGGGACAACCATAAGGCAAAAGGAAAGCTGCCTTTAGAAAGGCATTTTCTCTGCTCTTTTCTTTGCACAGGGACTACTTTATACCTGTCTAAAGAGCTCTGATATCTGTTTTTACCTTCATACATTTCTCATGCTAGCACACCTTCCCTGTATTAATGAGGCTTTTCAGTTAAGTTCCTTCCTGCTAATGATGTCTAAAAACTGAAGGCCAAGTAATGAGCAGATCAATAGCTTTCATTAAAATCTCTTTGTAGAGCCTCTTCTAATTTTATCTCCTATGATGTGACCTCCAATTTGCATAAGAGAGACTACTTACCTTACAGACAGGATTGATTGACTTAACCTAACAAAGGTGGGGGAGCAACTGCCTAATTTAAAGCATATCTAAAAGATGGTAAAATATGGTAAAATGATTAAGAACTGTGCTATAAATACTCTTACAATCCTTACTTCTGATAGCTTTTAAAATTAACCCCCTGAATATACTGTGTTTCTTTTAGGTCAGAGTTAAATACCAATAAAATGATTCTCGGGCAAGGGGCAGTGAAGAAGGCAGCAAGCATTTCAGGTACTGGAGACAGAAAAAGAAATGCTTTACCCTACAACATTTAGTTATCTAGTGTTAAAAGTTTTACATTCTGGTTTGTAAAACCAGTACTAGCTCATTTCTATTAAATTTCCACAGTTAATTGTTTTAGTGTGACAGTTGGCCTAAAAGATTTCTCCACCCCATTTACTCTCAGTTGCTTCCTTCTTCCTATATCATCCTACTATTATTTTCTTTGCTGGCCAGAGACAGATTTCCTCTTTTTTCTTGGAGCCTCTCTTTCCAGATAATTCTCTGACCCATATCTATCTTTATGGAACATGCCTCTTTTCTAACCTGGTTATTCATACAGTCAAGAAATCTTACCAGTGAATGTTTGAAGTGATGGATGTTCCAGTTACCCTGATTTGATCATTATGTATCAGAATATCCCATGAACCCTAAAAATATGTATAACTATCTCAATTGTTTCTATTCAATTTCCCTTTCTTAATTGTTCCTATTACCATTACTGAACAAGTGTGCAAAATTTAGAGAGACTACATCAGTGGGCAGTGCAGCATTAAATTGACATTTAAAGTAATAATACCTAATGTATACTGGTTGCTTACTGTATGGCTAGTGTTGGGTCCAATGTTTCACATAGCCATCTGACTTAATTTTCAAAATTCCCTTACTTTAACAACACCCAGTTTGCACCAGTTTACAAATGAGGAAGCTCCAGCTGAAGGATAGCTTTATCAGTCAGGTTTTAGTCCAAAAAAAAAACTATTCCAGGCAATTTATGCAGAAGTGGATTTAACACACAGACTAAGGTACTTCCAAAAATCACTGAAGAGTGGAAGGAGTGAACTCTAGGCAGGGAGTCTAGGAACAACACCCAAAGAACATAACAGGCAGGCCTGATCTCCCATGAAAAAGGTGGAGGATCAGGAGGTCCCTGCTGAGTTACTCAATCTGAGAACACACGGCTGCAGCTGCACAGTTTGGAACTGGAATACAAGATCAGGGAGTTCTTGAAAACATCACAATTCCCTCTTGATATTTACAAAGCTAGACACTAATGCACTGCTGCAGAAAAAAGCCCTCATTTCCATGGTATTTTTAGCCAGAAAAAAAGCTAAGTGCAGTAAGAATATGGTCTACATAATCTCCCCTCCACCTTTCAAGCACTTGACTAAGTGCACCTAATTGGTGGACCTAATTTGCCTCCAGAATGCTGGCTGCAAGAACATCTGGGAAATGTATTATAGTTCTCAGCCTTACAAACTGTATGGTAAAGAAAGGCATGCTAGAAGGTGGGCATAGATGTTGAGTACCAAGCAAATAAGTTACATGCAACATAGAGAATGAGTAATTATGACATCACATAGAGCTAGTAATCAGTGAAGTTGAGAGTACAACTCAGGTTGACTGCCTACAAAACTGGCCCTCAACCACTGTGCTGCACTGCCTCCGCAACAAAGATCTTTCACATTTCCAAGTGCAGCTTTCTAAGACACTTAAATCTGTATTTAACAGGAAAAATCCTCTTAATAAGAAAGGATTAGAAATGGAAAAGCAGTATACATGATTTTTCCATTCTTCCAAATTATTAGCCTGTTATAAGAATTAATAAGGTTATAGTTTTTTTGGTGTGGATAAAAATATGGGACTGCTAACACTTCATATAAGTTACATCAAACCAGAGAACATGGCTCCTTTGAAATGCTGTGTTTTCCAATCTCATCATGCTGTGATCTGGAGGGAAGCTGATTCTTTTGATACTTTTGCTATGATTGTACAGCCTTTGCAATGTATAATTTAAGCACCTAAATATTTATTTCAGAAACATCTTCAAGTTTCTTGAAGAAAAAGAGATCTCTAGATATCTTTAAAGTTCAAGAGTAGTCACCCACCATTGTCAAAATGTATCTGACTTTGGTATTTGTGATATCCAGAGACTTGCTGGATTGACAGCATTCCTCTGCCAATGGATGCGTAGGGGAACATAAAGATGACAATAGAAGGCCTCTCCTCTGTGTTACAAATTCGAAGTAGAGTGTCAGGTGCTGTTGATGTTATCCCACCTACCTTATGTTCTTTGACATATTTATATACGTTGAGTACCTTTAAGATTCACAGAGCAATTTTCTGTGGCTGGGTGCTTTCCTTCAGCCTTTAAAAGAAAATGTTGTTATTATTATTGTTAGCAGCTTCAGTGTTTTCCCTTACATTGATGTGTCTGATAAAGAGTCCATAAAGGCACTCAGCACATTCATGGGAACAGGGCATGTTACTGGTAGTCAGCATATCTAATTTCTCTGCCCTTGACTTAATGTGTGAACTTGACTAAGTCACTCCACTTTTCCCTATCTCATTCATCCTCAACAAATATGACATTTACTATTTGAATATAATTATTATTTAAAAGAATTTCGGGACTCCTGTTTCACACATCTGCCCAATTCTACATTTTATTAAAATAATAAAATGGATTAGTACTTCTTCATACCTCTTTATCTTAAGAATAAGAATGGAGTGCTAATGAAGCATTTGGCATACTCGTTAATTGTTTTTTCTTTCTGGGGTTTGTATTTGCCAAATTTTTTAATATTCTCTGTTGCAAGGAGCCTACTGCTCTCAGTAAGATGTGGAGTTTTCATTTTCCTAAGAAACAAGAGAAGTTATGTGAGTGGCAGAAGCTAGTCAATCTGCTCGAAGGAAATGCATTGCACATGTATATATAAAAATTGTACTGCTTAAAGGAAAAAATATTGAATTCCCATTTCTAGATGCTATTTTTGTTTTTGATTTCCACAACTGAAGTGGCAGGATAATTAATGAGCTGCCAGAGAGTATGTAAACATGCCCTTTTGACAAATAGTCTTGTAAAATAGGGACAAGTATTCAATAATGATCTTTGCGTTTCTATTCTGTGTAAGAAAAATATACAGTGTGATGGAGCCGTATGGCCTCTTTTACTCTTTGGCACACATTTTCTGAAGCAATATAAGCAAAATCTTTGTATTTATCTTACACAAAAGAGACCAGTATCTTTCTTTTGGCTTGGGTGGCTCACAACTTTTGTTCTTTAAATGGGTGGATATCCAAGGAAAAAATGACAAAGTGAAGTAACTAACAGTACAGAACTTCCCTCCTAAGACTTACTTGGCAATTATATGTTAATTTTTTTAAAGTAGAACTTAGGTACATCAAAATTTTGAAGAGTTTATTTGAGCAAAAGGCCTCTCATGAATTGGGAAGCACCAGACCACTAGCAGTTCAGGGCTCCATGAAGACGCACAAGTGGAAAACTTTTGTAAGGTATTCCCAGAAGCAAGACAGAGAAAATAATCGTTGGTTCAAGTGGAGAGTCCATAGTTAGAGGTAACTTGATGGTTTCTGACTGGCAATGTTTCTAGTTAGAAGTTAGTTGGTAGTTTCTGACTGGTTAATATTCTGTTTTTCTAAGGTTAATGATCATTCAATTTGCTTAGGCAGGAAAAGGCACTCAGCTTAGTGACCTCACAATTAATTGTTCTTTTTACAACTTAGTTTTGTCTAAATTATCAGTTAAATTGAAGTACTTTCAAAGTTATTTTCAATGAAAACAAACTTCTGGAATCCCCAAATTTGGAGGATCACCAGGGATTTCTTTTTGTTTGTTTATTTCATCTTATGTGGGACAGAGCCAACTTACCTGTTTCTCTTTTATGTCAGTTGTAGCATTCTGCATTGTTTTTGTGGCCACTGGGAAGGATGTGGTTCTGACAAAGATAATCACCTTTTTGGTTCATGGAGCTAATTGGGGTGATTTGCTGGCAAGACAGGTTTTCTTTCTCCTTTGCGTCTCCTTGTCTTTGTTCTTTCCTCCAGGAGCTATTTCAGAAGATGATCTTTCCAGACAAAGGAGGACTATTTTCCTATGCCCAAAGGATTTTAGACTCATTGATGTATGAGACACTGTCTGCTAGTTAGCTTGTTATCTTCCTGTAGCATTAACCAGAGCATGTCACCTATTTTTACTTCGAAATTGCAGTAATTAATCACCTTTATCAAATAAATTTTTTAAGTATGATATTTTTGTTGCATTAGGCTCTCGACCAAGCAACTGAAGAAAACATGATTTCCACTCCTTTCAAATTTATTTCCGAAACAGGAATAACTGCAAAAAATAGGCCTTAACATTCTTCACGATATTTTCAGGCTATTTCATATTTTTATATTGTTTTATTTTTAATACTATTTTGCCCAATCCTAATCATATTTGTTTGTGTCTCTTTTCCTCACAAGATTAAAATCTATGAGAGAGGGCCATATTTGCTCTCTCATGACTGCATCACCAACATTGTACTAGTTGATTTTTTATATATTATATCACCTAAACATCAAAAATATCCTGTGACTAGGAGATACTGTCTTCTGTTTTACACATAAGAAACAGTCTCAGGATGTTAGGTACAACTAGTGAGTGACAAGTGAATAATTGTTACCTAAGGATCTGTGATTCTCAAACAAATGTACATTCTATACCATCTTGCTGCTTTTGAAGTTCTACAGGGATAGAAAATCATATCCTGTATAATATACAAGACTGTAGCTCACCTGTAAAATTCTGATTCAACTTTGTGTATTATAACTGCCAAAACATATTATTATCAAACATCAATAGGAATGACTTCCCTAATTCTATCAGATATGATCCAGGCATGCTAAAATGCACAGATAAATGGTATTACATAAATATGAGGAATTATTTTTGATCTAATACGATAACGAGTGGTAATGGAACTGTGATAAATCATAACATGGCTTTTGATATTTTTAGTTTTCTTGCTATGTTGTAATCATTCTACCTAGTTAGTTTCTTAACTAACTATATGTTTTCAACAATGATGCCACCTGATTTCATCCATGCTAGAGAACATTTGCTACTTGTATTATTATTTAAATATATTCAACCTTATCATCACTGTAATAGTTAACACAGTAACATTAATATCATTCATCGAGTATTTAAAATACAACATCATTTGATTGGTAAGACCCTCCAATGCAACATCTTAATACCTTTAACAACCTTATATGGTATACATAATATTATTATTTTCATTTTTTAGTGAAGAAGTGTGAGGTTTATAGAATGTGAGTAATCATCCTATCAAGGCTCAGCTCAGACATTAGTTACCCAAAGGGATTCCTTAATCACCATATATTAAGTAGAATTCCTGGTTTCCCATATTTCCCTATACCACTTCACATTTTACTCCTTTACAGAGTTATTTTTTAAATGTATAACTAACCACTGTGTGAAATTATATACAGTTGACGCTTAAACAACATGGGCTTGAACTGCTTGTGTTCACTTACATACAGATTTTTTTCAACCAAATTTTGAATGAAAATAGATAACTCGTGAGATATGAAATTTCATATTTGGAGGGCTGACTTTTCTTATTTATGTGGTTCTACAAGGCTGATTATGGAACTTGAGTGTCCACAGATTTTGGTATATGCCAGGGTACTGGAATCAATTCTCAGGGATTTCTGTATATTTATATGATTACTTAAAAAATAATTCTGTCTCTTATAACTACAAACTAAGATGCATAACGCAGTGTGCAATTTTTCTTACCACTTATCTCTAGGGTCTGAAACACTGAGCAGCACGGAATTGACACTAAATCATTGTTTTTGAATAAACAATTTGATGTGGAAACAACGTTTGGAATTGAGAAGAGAACCTAGGTCTTTTTAGTTCTGGTAGAAAGAAAACTGAGTTTGTGCATTTTTAGAATTTGAGATTTGAAACACTGAGAATTTCTTTTGTTTTATCTATATCTTCATAGCTTCTTTTAAATTATCTTGGGTTAAGAAGATTGAAAGAGCAAATTTTTAATCTGCTAACTGTAAGGACTGCATTCAGATTGATGCTCCCAAATGCATTTGATTTATTTGTGAGAGCAAAAATCTTCATCAGGCAATAAGATATTATAATCTCCAAAATATATTTGTTTTAAAATTGCCTAAAGTTTCACTCTCTTTTCTTTGATTAGTTGAGAGTAGTTAAGCCTCACTTAAACTATCTCTTTGTTAAGGCTCACCCTCTTTGAGTCTGAAAATTGACCTTTGATGAAACCTCTTTTGGCTCATTTTGGTACAAATTAGAACAACTTAAGGAATGAGGGCTCAGGAACTGAATTTGAATTAGGATGACTTTAAAAAGTACCAGTCAATTAGCCAAGAAGGCAGCAGAGGTGAAATCATTTCATTTGTGATAATGCCCGACGGGGATCCTAATGGCTCTATCTGATTAGCTTGGTTTTTTTATTTCTCTGTCAACCTATACCCAGATGGCAGAGATAGGGAATTGAGTTGCGTCAAGAATTTGTGGAACTCTTCTGCAAGGAGCTTCAGATTAGTGAAGTATATTAGCAATTGATGCCAAGGGAACACAATGGGCTTTAGTAAACTCCAGTTTGAAAACACTGTATTTGCAAAGCATCTGCCATATGCACTGCTTTGGCTTTAATGGTCTTTATTTTATTTTACTTTATTTTAAATTAATTAATTGTTTGTTTTTTAGACAAAGACTCGGTCTTGCTATGTTGCCAAGGCTGGATCTCCAACTCCTGGGCTCAAGCAATCCTCCCACTTCAGTTTCTCAAATAGCCCTTCTTTTATTTTAAAACTCTTGTTGGGTAGAAACATGAATCAATGCAAGATTTCTAAGCAAGTAAATTTTATTACGTAATGTTTAGATTTTCACATAGGTGCATGACTTTTCCTAAATAGATAGAGAATACCACATGTACTACCAAGCTTAGCATTCAGCTCTCTCATCAGCAATAACAAAGCACATATACTCAGAATTACAGTTTTACAAAGAATGTGATGGGTTGTGTTAAATTAATTTTAGTGTAAACCTTCCTCCTTACATATTCTAAGTTTGGCCTTAAAATTTCTCCATACAGAATGAACCATAACCTAACTGGGCATGTAAATAGACTGTAACCTACTCTTGTGCCAGTCATCAAGTCTGGCCAGTCAAAGGCAGCCAACTATTCAAATCATGTTCAGACAAGGCAAAGACACTGGCCTGTAACCAATCTGGCTATTTCTATACCTCATTTCATTTTTTATATCTCACTTTCCTTTTTCTATCTTTAAATGTTCTTCTACCATGTGGAACCTCACTGAAATCATGTGGAACCATATGGAACCACGCTGGAACCTTACTGGACCTATTCTGATTTGGGTCTTTCAAGGTTTGCCAATTATTCTTGGCTCAGTTAAACTTTGTTAAGTTTAATTTGTCTAAGGTTTTCCTTTCAATAGTTGGGTGCCTGATCTGGGGGTTGCCATAAGCCTGCATGATCTCAGAATTGAGTTGATACTGGGACGGAGGGATAAGGTCAATATTTCTCCAAGAGTGCCATGGGGCAGCATTATTCTGATTCTGAACCAGATTTTTTGTTAAAAGAAGTCAAGTTAGGGAATCAAATTCAAAGGACAAGGTTATAAGTAACAAGCAAACATTTCACAAAATCTAAATCTGCATCCAGGAACATCATAGAAACAGAAGTGGGGTGGGTGTGGACAACCCCCTGAGTGCATGCACAGTGCTTGGTGGAGTTTCCATGTAAAGAACAGTGATGTCCACTTTCTGTCATGAGGGTGACAATTAGGGCAAGTTGGAGGAGGAGAATAGGACCAAGCATATTGATGGATTACTTACTCTGAAAATGAAGGTTCCAGAAAGTTAAAAGACCTTTATACAGCTCAAAGCAGTTCATGAAAACCGCTTGTTCTCAAACATGAACTATCAGCAGCACTGCCTAGTTTTCAAGTCAATTTGTTCCAGCTACTATAGATGAGTTTTATAGTTAGTAACACTCCTAAATCAGTCTTTTAGCCTATTCCCTTTCTGAGGACTACAACGGGGAATCATTACTTTCCTATTATTAACAAATTCATGCAGTTGTTTATAAAACCTTTCTAGGTACTTTCATATAGCATCTCTTATTTGATACTTGCAATAGTTGTGCAGTGTGTTTGTGTGTGTGTGTGTGTGTGTGTGTGTGTGTTAATGTCCTTTCTCTGAGGTTGAAGAAACAAAAACACAGAGAGGTTAATTGACAAGGTCAAGGCCACACAGTTTGGAAGCAGCAGAACTGGGGCTTAAATCTGAGGTTTCTAAATCTAAACTCTGGGTCTTCTGGGAACTTTATTCTACTCTGGGGTCAAAGACAGTACCTCGGATCCTGTATTACTAATGGAAGGAAAATTGCATCAGGGGACTCTGGCTGACAGATTGATGGATTGATTGATTAATTTATTCATATATGGTCTACTCCACGCTAAGCACTGTTCTAGTTACAGAGAATTTTAAGAACAACAATGTGCTCTTGTCTTTAAAAAGCTTATCATCTTTTGTTCAGTAGTATAAAAATGCTTGCTATATTATGAAAATAAACAGAAGTTTAAAGTGATTGGTGGTAGGGTATAAGACAGCAGCACAACATACAAGCAGAATGCAGACTTGGAGTTAGACCACCAATGTTAGACTCACATCTATAACTTATAAGTTGTGTGACTTTAGTGTAGTGATCAATCTCCCTGTGCCTCAATTTCCTCATTTGTAAAATGGATTTGACCTTACTGTATCGGGCAAGTTAGAAGATTAAATGGGTTAATATTTGTAAAGTGTTTGATACATAAAAAGCAGTAAAGTTTTTTTAATAAATAAAAATAGAGATCAGGAAAGGCCAGGTCACACAGCTAATGATGGTGGAACAGCAACAGGAAATTAGTCTGTATAAGTGTAGAACCACGTACCTAATGACTAAGCTTTAATATAAAAATTCTCGTCTCGTGTGGTGAAATCCATGCTGCAGTTTGATTTGATTATTTGTTGGGCAGTGGGATTAAGCTGATCTTGTAAATGTTTGGTAGATACCATGGCAGATGGATTGAGGGGAGGAAGAACTGAAGAGTAATAAGTTATACAGTTGTCCAGGTGAGGCATAAAGAAAGTTTGAACTCAGGCTAGATAGAACAAAGCAAATAATGAATAAAACAACTGAGGGTGCAATTTGTTGACATTGTTTATCATTGGATTCAGACTACGTGAAGGACCCCCAAATGCCTTTCTGGCTTTAATAGCCTCACTGCAAGATAAACATAAGAAACTGTTATTTAAGTCCATGCTGTAGAGAAGGTAGTTCAGGCCCTGACAGATTAATTTCAAGCACACAGGGTCATACAGATGGTCAGTGGTTCTCAGTCCTTTCATTTAATCCCTAGAATGCCCTGTCTCTTCACACTTTATTCTAATCTAAATGATCTCCCATTACTGACTGCAAGAGAATGGACATTTACAAAGCTAATCAATATCAGTTTAATATATCAGCTTCAATCCACTTTTCTTAACGGCATGGCATTAACCCGAAGAGCCTCTTCAAATCAGCAAGGTTCAGTTTCTCTCATCTATATGCCTGGTATTAATCCATCCTTTCTCTTTCATTTATTCTGCCTTCCCTGTCCCTCTGATCATCCTCTTTTCTCTCCCTCTTCTTTCAGTAAGATACAGACTATATAAAGTACACTGACCTTAATAATCATAATAGTATCAACCAAACAGCTCCCATTTATTGAACATTTGCTAAGTGCCTGGCACAATTTTTAACACCCTGAATTTATTAACTTATTTAATCTTCACATCATCCCTATAACGAAAGTGTAATTTTTATTCCCATTATACAGGTGAGGAGTCAAACCTACTTACCTCCTAGCATTATCAGAATCAAATGAAGTAATAAATACACCAGCAAACTGCAATATATAACACAAATTTGAGTTGTGATTTATTCATGTTTCTGACTTCATTATCCAATAAAGTGAAATCTGACAACTCTACTTAACCTGGACCCTTAAAACCCATGAACAATAATTGGAATGGAGAGCAGATGCTTGCTATTTAATAACGCTTGTTCTAACAAATAACAAAAGCTCTATAGTTCCTGTTTACTTCATTGAAAATGAATTTCTGTTCACTTTGGATCAGGTCAGGCATAATTAGGATTAAGGATTAACTGGACTTGAAAAGTGATGAAACATAAGTGTCATCTATCTGGCTAATATATCTGAATTAAAAAGATTAACCTGAATGACTGAAATGCACTGACCTTGTGTATTTAGTTTCTGTTGTTTACTCAAAATATGGAAGGATGGACTTAGTGGGAAATGGACTCTCCACAGGAGGCTAATTTTATCATCCCACCAGACTTTACTACAGCTATTAAGACTAAGAAATTGAGTCTGTGCCAGGCACATAGCAGGGTAATAGGCCACAATGCTGTAGAAATATGACTTCTCTTAAAATCCAAAAACATTTCACCTTCACACACTCCCTATCTCATTTCACATTTATCACTGCCATCATAAATATGATCTCTACAGTATCCATTTCCCTTCCCTTGTGTCTAGTAGAAATGTTTTGTGAAAATGGCTCTCTCAGAATCACCAAAGAACTCCTTGTGGTCAGATGCAGTGGTCTCGCCTGTCTTTACCCTTTCAACCATTTCTTAACACCTTCCATTAAATTGGTTTCACTTTTCCTCTCTCCTAAAATTTTGTTTCTTCAAAATATTCAGTTTAAATTATTCATCTCAGTCTTTTCCTCTAAAAGTTTCTGTCTTCACCAGGCCTCTCTAGAGACATTTTCCTCTGAGTTTTGGCCTCAACTATTTTGTATTTTCTCTCCCCTCTCCTTTCTTCCCCTTTCTTCACACTTCTCTCCTTCTCTTTCCCTCTGTTCCTCTCTCCCTCCCCTCTCTGTCTCTACTCTCTTACTCTTTCTCGTGGGCTCAAATGCTATATCTGTCTTTCTAAATATTCCAAGGTCTCCCAAAATGATGGATGCCTTCCTGTCTGGGCTAAACTATACTTTGATTTCTCTGGTTGCAGTTACATAGATATTTTGGAACATCAATAGACAAACTCCAGGGAAGGGATTTCACTTTTCTTTAATTCCCAATTAAGTAAATGCTAAGCAATACTGCATTCAGATCTTTGTCAAGATGGGATTTTTCAACGTTCTAAGAAATAAGGGCTTGCTTAGGGAAAAGAGTGGACACGGAAGGATCTTTGGTAGTAGCCTAAGGACAAGCTTCTATGGGCAACACTTTCATCAAGGGAGAAGAGATCATTCTGGTTCTTTTCATTATCCTCCTTATGCAGAAATTAAGAAATATCCAAGCATAATTTTGTTTTGCTTTATTCAATATTCAAAGGAACATATTTTCCTACAGGTTATTTATTTAGGCATACACATTAAAAGATTAAACAAAAGTTAAAAGCCTTTAAGTAGGAGATATGCAGGTGTTGTATATTCTCTTAATGTAGAGAAGCAGCCTACCTTTGTGGAAAGGTTAATCCCATATTACCAATCTCTTGCTTAAGAACAATAGAAAATACCATTTGTTAATTCCATTTGATTTCCATGGAAAGGAAAAATTGCTACCAGGTTGTGTGAGGAAGAGGATTTTCCTGAGGATTGCCCTTTACCAATATGATATTTGAGCTCTAAATACAATATTTCCACTCTGTTAGGTAATACCAAAGAGCTAGTAGGTAGATTTTGTAAGGGAAAAGATTAATTTATTTTCCTCACCCATTGCAAGGTTCATGGTTGTGTCCCGTATAACAAAAGATTAACAAAAGAAGAGCATACAAATATTTTAATGTAAATTTTACATGACCATGACACAGGTCCTTTAGAAATGAAGACCTCAAAAAACAAGGAAACATGTATTCTTATTCTTAGATTTATTCTTAGGTTTGATGAAGAGTAGACTATGGTACAGAGGTATGATTGAGCAAAGGGGGTCTGATCTATTGGTAATAAACTGAGGGAAATTTAGCAAGGTCTGTTTGTTCTTCTTGATGTGTCTGTATCTTGGAGGATAAGAATGCTCCTTAGTGCCAACTGTAGGGAGGGTACCTCTGGAGTGAAGATTTTATGATCTACTTCAGGGGAGAAAGGCGAGGGGGAAGAGAGAGCAGATTTCTGCTTCTGCCATTTTCTCACTTGCCAAGGTGCCATATTTTGGGGCAATGTGCCCCAACCCTCATCAGCTTCTTAAATGTATATAAAACATACAAAATTAAATTTACTAATTTATTAACTTAGACTCAAAATCTCCTCGATATCTGTGACCGTTAATTTTATGAGTCAAGTTGACTGGTCTACAGGATGGCCAGATAGTTGGTAAAACATTGTGTGTGTGTGAGTGTGTTTTCTAAACAGATGAGCATTTGAATCAGTAGACTGAGGAGAGAAGACCATCCTCGCCAATGTGGGTGGGCCTCATCCAATCCATTGAGGGCTTGAATGAACAAAGAGGTAGAAGAAGGGTAAATTCACTCTAAGCTTAATCTGGGTCATCCATCTTCTCCTGCCCTTGGACATGAGCCCTGCTGGTTCTTGGACCTTTGGAATTGAACTGGATTTTATATCTTTGGTTACCATGGTTCTCAGGCCTTTGGGGTTAGACTGAAGCTATGCCATCAGCTTTTTTGGGTCTCTGGCTTGGAGACAGCAGATCTTAGAACTTCTCAGCCTCCATAATCATGTAAGCCAAATTCTCAATAGTAAAATAAAATAATAATAATAAATCTCCCTCTCTACATATCTATACATATGTCCTGTTGGCTCTGTTTCTCTGGAGAATGCTAATTGATATGACTGTATTTCCAATGTAAAATTACATAGTAAAAATCAATTTAATGCCTCAAACTTTAAACCTCGGGGTCAATTTTGTCTCACTTTTGTACTTTTTTCTACTTAAGCAATCAGTCCCCAGATTTTGTTGCCATGTAATATCTATTGAACATTGAGTACATGATGGTTAAAAAGACGTCCCCCTCTTCCATTCCCATTGCCACTGCGTTGGTCACTTCTCCCATGAACTACCGCTTTAGTTACCTCACTGACCTCCTGGCATTTAGCTTCTCAATTTTGTAAGTTTATCTTTTCTCTCTTTCCTTTCTATATCTCCAGGCTAGCTCTTCCTGTGGCTTTCTTTGAATGGTTTACTTAATGTTTCTATCTTCTAAATCTTAGCACACTTTGTTCTTTCTTCTTCATAACTCTTGCTCCTATTTTATGCCTTAATATAAAGGTCATTTTCTTATGTTATTTGTCCTTCACTAACTACTTTTCCCTGAAAAAGTAAGAATAAAATAAACCTGAAAAGTCACATAAACTAGGTTAGAAAATCTTTCTGAATTGCTCCAAAGAACGTCCTTTTTCACCTCTCTAGTGCTCATCTCATACAGCATCATCATTGCTCACTGACATGTGTGTATGCCACAGTAACCAGGGAGGTGTATGCGGACAAAGATAATTTCTTTCTCGCTTTTGTAGCATGGTGCTTAGCACAGAACAGTGCTCAGCAAATATTTGTTGAATAAACAGATGAGTGTTACTCTCTTACTCATTTGTTATTTCACATTTTTATTTATTCACTCAGCAAACACTTATTGTTTACTATTGTTTAACACACTGTGATAGATGTTAGGTGCTAAAAGTCACAGGCTTGCCTTTTCCTGGTGAATTAACTTCAAGCTTCACTTAAAAAGCCAAGGCTTTCCACAATTTAATTCCTACTTGATTTTTTGATTTTCTTCCATAAGTAACTGTCCATAAACCTTGCCATATAACTCATCATTCAAACTCTTCAGACTACTCACTACCCAAATGCAACATGAATATGATAACCTTGTGACTTTGATCTTTCTTCTTGTTCGATGTTAAATACACACCAATAAATTAATTTTTATATTAATTTAATAATCACTTATTGTTAGATATGTGCTAGTTACTTGGTTAACTGCTGTGATTATGTAGGTTTGTACATCATAATATGTCTTCTTTTGGAGTTTGTCTTCATAATTTTGAGCTTTTATCTGTATATCAGAGTTCTCAGCTCACCTTCTCTATAAAGCCTTTCCTGATAACCCAGTCATGATCAACTCTCCCATTTCTTCTCCTGTCTCATATTATAATATTTCCAATATTAAATTTAGAATACTTTCTTATATACAATGTAAGAAATATGCCTACCACTTATTTTATTCTGCTTGGTATTTATTTTCAGTTGCATATATATATATATATATATACACACACATATATACACATACACACACACACACACACACATATATATATACTTTTTCCTATACCTCTCAAAAGACAAGAAACATGCCTTCTTAATTTCCTGATATCACAGTACCAGGTAAAATAAAGGCTAAATAAATATGATCTGTGCAGATAAATTACTCAAAGAATTGCTTGCCAAAGAGAAAGGTTGGCTGAGAGTTTTCTTTGGAATGCATTAAAGCAAACAGTTTACTATAACCTCCTAGTCTGTTACAGTGTACAGTGGACTTAAGATTCGGGTCCCTTCAACATTTATTTGTTAATAACCTAAACCCCATGGAGATGGTATTAGGAGGCATGGCCTTGGAACTGTGATTAGGTCATGTGAATGGAGCTTTCATGAATGATATTAATGCCTGTATAAAACCGTCTCAGAGAGCTAGCTAATCATTTCATGTGAGGCTTCAATGAGAAGATGACCATCTATGAGGAAGTAGGCATTTTCCAGGCACCAAAATTACCTTGATCTTGCACTTCTCAGCCTCCAGAACTATGAAAAACAAATATCTGCTGTTTATAAGTCACTCAGTTTATAACATTTTATTATTAATAGCAGCCCTAATTGATTAGGATAGAAAAGTGGTACAGAGAAATGGAGGTACTGCTGTAACACATATTTAAAAATGTGAAAGAAGCTTTGGAAATACAGACAGAAAAGCCATGTTGATGAGTTCTCAGATGGAAATGAGGAATATATTATTGGGTCAGGAAAGAAAGGCTGTGCTTCTTATAGAGTGATGGTAAACAACTTGGCTGAATTGTGCTTGGTTCTAGTGTTTTGTGAAAGAATTTGTGAGCAATAAAATTGGATATTTGGTTGGGGAATCTCTAAGCAAAGTGTTGAAGGTGTGGCTTGGCTTCTCTTGAGTGCTTACAGTTGTGACAGCAGAATCAAAATGGAGTCACTTGTGTTAAAAATCCTGACAAATGGAGTCAAAAAAGCAATAAAGGGAGGGTTCTCAGACATGAATACCTGATAACAAGAACTATCATAAAAGACTCAAAAACTCCAATCTTTCACAACAACCATCTCAACTTTACACAAAATAAAATTTTGGAGAGTGCATCTGTCTAGCAAATGCTTGTCCGACCTCAAACCAGCATCATCTTTGTTATTGATTCTTGTAGCCAAAGGTAAGTATCTCAAAACAATTAGATAATCCTCCTAGTTTTTCCTTTAAAAAACCATTGTCTTGTCTTATCTTCCTGACTATGCATAGTTCACTATGGCATGTATCTTCCCATTGCAATGTTCATTCCCAAAATAAATATCATTTTCTTTTAGAGGTCCCCTTTCTGTTTCTGTTATCAGATTGAATTTTGCTGAATTGTGATCATGTTCCAGTTTTTTTTTTTTTTTTTTTTTTTTTTTTTTTTTTTTTTTTTTTTTTTTAATATCAAACTTGTGAGAGATACGATTGGATATTTGTCTGGGGAAATTTCTCAGCAAAGTGAGGAAGGCATGGCTTGGCTTCTTCTAAGTTCTTATAGTAAAATTAGAGAAGAAAGAAATGACTTAAATATGGATTGTTAATCAAAAGGAAAGCAGAACTTCAAAATTTGGAAAACGCTCAGCCTAATCCTATTGAAAACAAATCAAAAAATCTGTTTAGGATAGAACAATGGTATGGCCAAGATACCATTCGATAAGAAAATTAGCGTGGATCAGCAATTTCAAAGAGGCCAGGTGCTAGCAGGCTCTGAAATTGAGGCAATAATTAATAGCCTATCAACCAAAAAAAGTCCAGGACCAGATGGATTCACAGTCAAATTCTATCAGAGGTACAAGGAGGAGTTGGTACCATTCCTTCTGAAACTATTCCAATCAATAGAAAAAGAGGGAATCCTCCCTAACTCATTTTACGAGGCCAACATCATCCTGATACCAAAGCCTGGCAGAGACACAACAAAAACAGAGAATTTTAGACCAATATCCCTGATGAACATCGATGCAAAAATCCTCAATAAAATACTGGCAAACCGGATCCAGCAGCACATCAAAAAGCTTATCAACCATGATCAAGTGGGCTTCATCCCTGGGATGCAAGGCTGTTTCAACATACACAAATCAATAAATGTAATCCAGCATATAAACAGAACCAAAGACAAAAACCACATGATTATTTCAATAGATGCAGAAAAGGCCTTTGACAAAATTCAACAGCCCTTCATGCTAAAAACTCTCAATAAATTCGGTATTGATGGAACATATCTCAAAATAATAAGAGCTATTTATGAAAAACCCATAGCCAATAGCATACTGAATGGGGAAAACCTGGAAGCATTCCCTTTGAAAACTGGCACAAGTCAGGGATGCCCTCTCTCACCACTCCTATTCAACATAGTGTTGGAAGTTCTGGCTAGGGCAATCAGGCAAGAGAAAGAAATCAAGGGTATTCAGTCAGGAAAAGAAGAAGTCAAATTGTCCCTGTTTGCAGATGACATGATGGTATATTTAGAAAACCCCATCATCTCAGCCCAAAATCTCCTTAAGCTGATAAGCAACTTCAGCAAAGTCTCAGGATACAAAATCAATGTGCAAAAACCACAAGCATTCTTATACAAATAATGATGAACTCCCATTCACAATAGCTTCAAAGAGAATAAAATACCAAGAAACAAACTTACAAGGGATGTAAAGGACCTCTTCAAGGAGAACTACAAACCACTGCTCAGTGAAATCAAAGAGGACACAAACAAATGGAAGAACATACCATGCTCATGGATAGGAAGAATCAATATTGTGAAAATGGCCATACTGCCCAAGGTAATTTATAGATTCAATGCCATCCCCATCAAGCTACCAATGACTTTCTTCACAGAACTGGAAAAAACTGCTTTAAAGTTCATATGGAACCAAAAAAGAGCCCGCATTGCCAAGACAATCCTAAGTCAAAAGGACAAAGCCGGAGGCGTCATGCTACCTGACTTCAAACTATTCTACAAGGCTACAGTAAACAAAACAGCATGGTACTGGTACCCAAACAGAGATATAGACCAATGGAACAGAACAGAGCCCTCAGAAATAATACCACACATCTACAACCATCTGATCTTTGACAAACCTGACAAAAACAAGAAATGGGGAAAGAATTCCCTATTTAATAAATGGTGCTGGGAAAATTGGCTAGCCATAAGTAGAAAGCTGACACTGGATCCTTTCCTTACTCCTTATATGGAAATTAATTCAAGATAGATTAGAGACTTCAATGTGAGATCTAAAACCATAAAAACCCTAGAAGAAAACGTAGGTAATACTATTCAGGACATAGGCATGGACAGGGACTTCATGTCTAAAACACCAAAAGCAATGGTAACAAAAGCCAAAATTGACAAATGGGATCTAATTAAACTAAAGAGCTTCTGCACAGCAAAAGAAACTACCATCAGAGTGAACAGGCAACCTACAGAATGGGAGAAAATTTTTGCAATCTACTCATCTGACAAACAGCTAATATCCAGAACCTACAAAGAACTCAATCAAATTTACAAGAAAAAAAGACAACCCCAGCAAAAAGTGGGCAAAGGATATGAACAGACTCTTCTCAAAAGAAGACATTCACACAGCCAACAGACACATGAAAAAATGCTCATCATCACTCGCCATCAGAGAAATGCAAATCAAAACCACAATGAGATACCATCTCACACCAGTTAGAATGGCAATCATTAAAAAGTCAGGAAACAACAGGTGCTGGAGAGGATGTGGAGAAACAGGAACAATTTTACACTGTTGGTGGGACGGTAAACTAGTTCAACCATTGTGGAAAACAGTGTGGCGATTCTGCAAGGATCTAGAACTAGAAATACCATTTGACCCAGCCATCCCATTACTGGGGATATACCCAAAGGATTATAAGTCATGCTGCTATAAACACACATGCACACACATGTTTATTGCGGCACTATTCATAATAGCAAAGACTTGGAATCAACCCAAATGTCCATCAGTGACAGACTGGATTAAGAAAATGTGGCACATATACACCATGGAATACTATGCCGCCATAAAAAAGGATGAGCTCGTGTCCTTTGTAGGGACATGGAGGCAGCTGGAAACCATCATTCTCAGCAAACTACCGCAAGAACAGAAAACCAAATACCGCATGTTCTCACTCATAGGTGGGAATTGAACAATGAGATCACTTGGACACAGGAAGGGGAATATCACATACCAGGTCCTATTGTGGGGAGGGGGGAGGGGGGGAGGGGGGAAGTATAGCATTAGGAGATATACCTAATGTAAATGACGAGTTAATGGGCGCAGCACACCAACACGGAACATGTATACATATGTAACAAACCTGCACATTGTGCACATGTACCCTAGAACTTAAAGTATAATAATAAAAAAAGAAAAAAGAAAAAAATGATTAAAGAACAACCCTGAAGGCATTTCTAAGATCACTGAGGCTATTTCTCCAATCACAGGCCCAGAATACTAGGACCTGAGGGGCAAAATGATTTCAAGGTACTACTGTACCCACCCCTCCAGAAGGCATAGGGAATAACCCTTGGCAGCAACCCAGCACAGTGTTATCTGTGCTAGAGTACAGCGTGAACCAGCCATGGTGGCCTAGCTACATAGTCCTAGATTTTGAGGGATGAAATCATGAAGAGTCTTGGGCACACAACCAAGACACAGGCCCTGAAAGTGATGTCATTTCAGAGAATCCCTACCAGGGAAATGCCTGGTGAAGCCACCAGTGTGAAACTTTAGCTGGGAGAGCTATGTCATGGGCTAGTCCCAGCAAAGCCTAGGGACTGGGCCACGTGGAGCCTTAGGTACCCAGCTCTCACCCCAGTGTGTATGGAAGGCAAAACATACAGTTAAAGAAAATCATTCTCCAGCTTTAATGTTTTTTGCCATGTTGAGTTTTGGACTTCGGGATCTGTTACCCCTTTCTCCTTTCCTATTTTTTTGTTTTGTAATGGAAATGTCTATCCCACACCTGTCCCACCATTGTATTTTGGAAGCACATAACACATTTGATTTCACAGCTGGAGAGCAATTTGCCTCATGACGAGTTCTACCTGAAGTCTCACCCATATCTGATTTAGTTAATATTTAGAGTAGACTCTGGAGTTTAGAGTTTTGATTTGATGATAGCAAAAGTTAAGACTTTGGAACTACTGGGATAGAATGATGTGTTTTACATATGAGAAGGACATGAATTTGAGGGGTCAGGGTGGGATGGAATGAACTGAATATTTATATCCTTCCAAAACTTACCCGTTAAACTTCTAACCCCAGGATGTAGGTATTTCCTAATACCTTCCTAATACCAAAGGTGGGTCCTTTGGGAGTTCTACCATAATCGGTAGAACCCTTATGAATGAAATGAGTGTCCTTGTAAAAGAGATCCAGAGAGCTAGCTAGTTGCTTCTGCCATTTGAAGACACAGCAGAAAGTCAGCACTCTGCAACCTGGAAGAGAGCCCTCACCAGAAGCCAACCAGGCTAGCACCTTGATATCGGACTTTCAGCCTCCAGAACTGTGAGAAATAAATGTCCATTGTTTATAAACCACACAGTCTGTGGTATTTTGTTTTAATAGCCTGTACGGACTAAGACACAGTATAAACTCTATTCTGTCTTGCTCAAATTTGTATTCTGAGCACACAGCACAGCCTGAACATACTAAGTACTCAATATATTTATTGAGCTCATGAATGAATAAATAAACTAATTAATTGCTTTTCTGTTAACTAGCTATGTGACTAAAAATTCAACTCTTTGAGCTTTGGTTTCCTCATCTATAAAATAGTACACACAGTCTTAACTCACAAGTTCTTTGTGAAGTTTAAGCAAAACAGCGGACCTCACTTGCTGAGTAAATGCATTAATCATTGTTATCATTTGCTAATTTTAAAGTCACGTCTTTGAGGATTGTAACCACAACTAAGGTCAGCATGATTTGTGGGCTCATTAATGAGAAAAATTAAGCAAGCAGTCTATCAGTCTTCTACAATTTCTCTTCACTTTCTTTGCTCAAAATTATATAAAAATAGCTGAAAGTAGATTTTTTTTATGTTCTCTGCTTCACTTCCTAGAACTCTGAGATGCAGATAATGTTGACAAGGGAGTTTGAATGTATTTATTTTGTGAATATAAAATCTTAGCATTCATTTGGACCACAATGATCACCTCATTATTTTTTCCTCTTAATGAATGCAAAAACTTATTCTCTATGACTTGATGGTCACCAAGCCTCAGCATTAATACATTTAATACTGGGGATTCCTATATGATGTACTGTTTTTTATTGTTGTGAAATTCTGCCTTTCTTTAATTTTCCCATAACTTCCAAGAATTGTTCTTGTTCCCCCTTCTGGCACTGCACCAGAAAATGCTACTTATCCTTTAAACCATATAAACTTTCATTGTCTTAGGTAGTTATTTACTTGGTCTTTAGATTTGTTTTTATTCAGCTAACCATTTCCAGGTCCTTTAACTAGTCTTATACCATATAGTTCCTGAATCTCCTGGCATTCTAATTGTCTTCTAATCAAATCAGATTAAACTGTGTTGTCTATGAAGTAATTTTTATACAATTTGTGGGGCCTGGTAGAAAATAAAAAAGTGGATCTCCCTTTTAAAAAAATATACATGTTTAAAGATAGCAACAGCTAAATACTAAACTAACTGCAAGGCCCTTTTAAGTGAGGCACCCTGTGCAGCCACAGAGATTGCATGGAACTGGCCCTGACTCTATGGAAAAATTTAATTTACACAGCTTTCTATAGGACCTCAAAAAGGGTTAGAAACCCTGTTGTATGGTCACCTTGCATATTATTTTCCTCTGACTATAGTGCCATAAATCTAATTAGTCTAGGACAATCCCATCACACTGTAATTATTAATAGACTCTCTTTGCAGTCTCAAAGTTTACTCATTTGAATGATAAATTATATGAGTATCCTACCTCTGAAAGCAGGAACCCCTCTACGCTGTGAGTGTGATCAGTGCCCATATACCAACTGACAGCTTAATAAATATGAAGGGATACTGATCACAATGTGAGATCTTAGAAAAATTTGACACATTGCCAACTAACACAAAATCTCAATTTTCTTAAATTTCTGTGGCATAATGTTCCATATTGACATCCACATCTGTGCACATATATTTGTTTCCTTTCCTGTACTTTTAGTTTAGTCCATATGGTCCCACTCATGAGGGTTTACTGGTTTCCACCAGGTAGAATGATCAGTTCTCACCTTTTTGTGCTTCTCTATAACTTTGTTGTTCTTATCTATTTAATGATCATATAATTGAATTATAAATGTATTTTTATGAGCCAATTCCATAGTTGGTCTACAAGATCCTATTGGACAGGAAGTTTACTTATGATGTTAATCTATGTCATTGTGGATTGTTAACATATGTGTAGAATAAGTAAATAAAATCTAAAACAGTAGGTGTAAGTTTCAGTTTGAATTTCTAAGGAGAAATTATTCTTTTATAGTTCATATATATATAAAATACATGTACATATATTATACATATATATAATATATGGGACTTCACAGATGTCATAAGTGTCATTAGAAATCAGTGGGAAATGGTGAGATGTTAGTTAATTGCACTGGGATAATTGTCTTATCTGCATATGTGAAAAAATCAGTATCCTATCTAAGACCATATACAAAAATAAATTCCAGATTGATGTATACAATATATACATGTGTGTATTCATCAACATTACACACACATATACACGTACACACACACACAAATGAATAATTTAGATGTTTTGTACAACTCTTCTGCATGGTGGAGAAGATTGTACCACAGCAATATTGGACTCAGCATTGAATAGAACCAAACAGCATACTCAGAATTATCATTCATAGAACAGAGACAGAGGAAAGAGCACATAAAAAATTAGCTGGGCATGGTGGCACGTGCCTTGTAGCCCCAGCTACTCAGGAGGCTGAGGCAGGAAAATCACTTGAACACAGGAGGTGGAGGTTATAGTAAGCCAAGATCGCGCCACAGCACTCCAGCCTGGGTGCCAGAGCTAGATTCTATCTCAAAACAAATGAACAAACAAAACAAAACAAAAAAACCCCTAGGATTCACAAGACAAAGTTCAAAGGCAAGTTACTCTGAGGGGTTAGAAAGCAATTAACATAGTACTGCACGTGGTAGGAACTCAACAAATTATATTTCCCCTATTTGATTCCATTTGATGCTGTCATTTAATTCAAACAGGAAATCATTCTAGTATGTGCTGTGCACCAGTTCTGTGGAGAGGTCACTGCAGGAGGAGATGAGTCAACATGCTTCTAAAACTGGCTTTACCAATGCCTGCTTGTATGACCCCGGGCACTCATTTAGGTTCTTTGGGATTGAGTTTTCCTATCTATGAAATTAGATAATCAGATTATTTAACCCATTTATTGCCTTCAAGCTTTAAGTTTCTCTGATTCTGTTAACTTAATGCTGTTACTGTAATATAGGAAACACTTCTAAAGTCTGCAGGATTTGAATACAGAGGGCTTTGAAAGTCAGGAGAAAGAGTTAATGATACCACAGAAGGCAAAATAGACTCATCCATATATAGGACTTGGTAAATGTCATACGTGTCATTAGAAATCAGTAGGAAATGGTAAGATGTTCATTAATTTGCACTGGGATAATTGGCTTATCTGTATATGAAAAAAAAATCAGTATCCTATCCCATACCATATACACAAGTAAGTTCCAGATTGACTGAAGCTAAAAACATGAAATCAAAACTTGAAAACTCTTAAAAGAAGGGGAACAACACACACTGGAGCCTACCTGACGGCAGAGGATGGAAGGAGGGAGAGGATCAGGAAAGAACTAATGTATACCAAGCTTAATACTTGGGTGATGAAATAATCTGTACAACAAACCCCCATGACACACGTTTACCTATGTAACAAACCTGCACATCCTGCACATGTACTCCTGAACTTAAAATAAGAGAAAAAATATACTCTTAAAAAAGAAAGACTATAATTATATCCTGATAAGGAAGGATTTCTGAAATGAAGTGGAGACAAAAACAACACACCAAATAAATAAAAGTGTTTCTAAATTGACCCCATAAACAAAGTTAAAATATATAACATACATTGGTAAAAGATATTTTCAATGAATGTAGCAAGCTAAATATTAGTATTCAGCACCTGTAAATATAGCCAACAAATCAGTAAGTAAGAGACAACCCATTAGAAAGCTGGAGAAAGGATACGAGCAGAAGGTAAAAACTGAAAGATATAAACATATGAAAGGATTTTCAACCTCACATTTTCATACCCATCGGATTTGAAAAATTAAAAATTGGCTAACACCAAGTGTTATACATGTATACACCTATGGGTAATTTACAGGTTTTGCAAAACTCTCTCTTCTGCAGTTTGGAGAAAATTGTACTACAGCAATATTGGGCTCAACTTTTATTAGAACCTGACTAAGTGTAGGAAGCAGAAAAGTGGTAACTTTTATATACTGCTGCTGAGAATGTAAATTGTAGATAGTACTGTACTCAGAGGTGGGAAGGCCAGGTGGCCTTACTAGTCAATTGGGACAAAACTGTTTAGGATACTGAGTCGTTTTGGAAAAAAGTTAAAATATGAAAGGAATTGCACAGATCAACTTTTTTAAAATCAAAAGAGCATCTAAGATGAGTCATAAAGGTGGTGAGAGGTTCCTGAAGACAAACTCTACCAGAGGAAACCCGTGGTAATAAAAAGATGTAGAAGGCAAACGGTTAAAAAAAAAGAAAAAAAAACAAAAAAAAACTGTTATCTTTATGAATCCTTTGCCATTGTCCAGCCATCAATCTTTTTATTTCAAGCTTGCCCTGAATTTGCCTTCTAAAACATTCTACCACTAGCTATTTTGCATATTCCCTTGGCTTAATATTTCCAGTAATAGCTTTTCCCCAGGGGCTCTGGTTTTATTACTAGGTATATTCTTCCCTTGGCTGACTGCTATCTTTCAGCAAGCATGGCTCTGCTCCAAATTCCCCCTCTCCTGGGATTCAGCTCTCCTCCCACAGCTTTGGACCTGGTCCACCAGTTCTTTGTATAGGACCCAAACTGTATGGTGCGTTTAGGGAAATAATAAGATTCCCATGCTGGCTGGAGTGGATTAGATCCATAAAAGGACATCGTGTTGAAAGGTGTCATTCGGGTTATATGATGAGCGATTGATGGTTTTGTAAATACTTGTTTCACCACATGGAACAACCAGTTTGGCTGAATTTTGTTCCCCCCAAACTGATTGCGTCACTTTTGTGTTTCAAATTTAGCAGTTACTTCTGGTTGATTCCCCCACTCCCCATCATTTCTTTGCTTCTGTAAGAAAACAAGATTTCTTTCCGTCCTTCAGAATTTATCTTATTCTCTGTAACCCCTCTGCTTTTTAAAATAAATCACGTAGCTACATTACTTGCTTTTGTTTCTGCTACTGAGAAGCTTTCTGTGTCACTGCTGACACCAAGAATTTTGTAGTCTGATGAATTGAAGCTGTGTGAAAATGTTTTGCTTTTGTGACATGAACATGTATTCCTGGGTGTGTAAATGGAATTAGGCTTGCCAGGTTGAATCAGGGCTTGTTTTAAAATAGTGGAAGGAATAATCAGAATTTACAGGAGGAAACGGTCAGAAATTTGAACTCTGGAGACATGGGTTTGAATCCTTGGCTCAGGGACTTGTTGGAAATCGGACAAGTTAATTAACCTTTTTGAACTTTAGTTTTATCACTTATAAAGTGAGAATATTGCTGCATTTTTTAAATTTTAAGATGATATCAAGTGGACATGTCAGCAATTTAATAGCATTTCACAAAACATGATAAATTAGATCAAGTGCAATGCAGACATCAATTATAAAAAATCAGCCATAAATAGATGTTTTATTAATAGTATCATCAAAACTTAATAATGCCTATTTTGCAAGGTGTTGTAATGAGAAAAGTTATTTCATAGTAGACATGTATGTAGGTATGCATGGCACATAGTAAGCATTCAAAAATGGTAGCTATTATCATTATTTAACTGAAACATTAGCTAATATGTTGCTATTGTTTAAAAGGTACATTTTAAGGAGAAAGCATGCATGAAAACATGAAAAAAAAAGCGTAATAAAAAATGGAACTGAACCCACAAACTCAACATTATGTCTAATGTCCTTCTTGAACTTCTGTACAACCCTGTGTGCTTATGGCCTCCTCGATATTTCCTGTTCTAAGTTTTTGCTGCTCCTGATCTCTGACTCACGTCTCATTTAACATACCTGTCCTCTTCTCTCATCTCTGATTTTCCTACCCATTCATTCAGGTTTTTGTGCGTATGGCAGATTTTATTAAATGTTTAGAGCAACTGGGTTGTATTATCCTAGAATGTTTAAAATAATGGACACGAGTCATTTTTGTTTATCTGATCTACTTGCTGCCTGGTCACCAGAAGTGTTCCCTTCACCATGCTCCTCCTCAGACTCTGGTTCCCATCATGTTGCTGACCTGTTCTTTCACCAGCACCCTCTTCATTTTCTACTTTCTCCATTACTAAACACTTGTAATTTCTTACGCAGAGTACACATTTTTTCTCCGTGCATATTTAATTGTATCCTTTTAACTCATGTACTTGGAGTTCCACCTTCTACATGTAAAGAGGTAACAACCAATATATTTTCTTCTTACACACAAGTCTGATGTTAGTTATCCATATATTTCCCAGATAGCTACAGTTCATGCAGGATGTATTTAAGGATGTCTGAAATGTTAAACTCAATCTTTCATCTATACTTTACCTGCACTTATGCAACAGAATGTGGCTAAAGGGAAACAAAAACCATGCTAACTAGTCTCACTTTAGATTCACGAGCATGAATCTGAAGTGTGCCTTTAATGCTGTCTGGAAATCATACTGTTTTCTTACTCTGTTTACTGTTCCCATTCTCCTAAATAACCATTTCACACTTTTCTCTCTCTCTTAAACAGCATAGCACCACTTTCTCTTTCATTTTTGGCCTGGACTTCGCCTCTTGGTAAACTTATCAAGACTCATGGCTTTAAATGTTACCTATATGCTGATGCCATGCACACACGAGCATACACAATCATACACATCTAAGATCGTATCTTCTCCCTTCTCCTTCTGCTTTCCCTCAAGCTTTCTTATAATTAAGAACCAACATGATATCTCCACTTGAATGCCAAATAGGTATCTCAGCCTTATATCAAAAACCGCTGCCTCCTCATCATCCTCCACAACCTGCTTTATTGATTGCATTCTAAATCTTAGTTGATGGCAACTTCTTTATTTCAGTCATGCAGACACAAAGCCTTAAAATCATCCTTGTAAAACAATTTAAAATCATTTTTCTATCACATCATTTCCAAATAGCAAATTCTATGTCAAGAATTCAACCACATTTTAGAGCCTTTGCTGTTACCTCATAACGTCATTATAAACAAAGGACTTTGAGAAAGTATAGAAGACTGATCTTGAAAATATGGGTTGCAAACAATGTTTTGATGCCTAGTAGAACATGATGGGGGAATGAAGGAGGGGAACGCAGTCTGAATAAAGGAGACAAAATATGTATGTAGTATAGTGCAAGCAAAATTTGTTTCATTCCTCTCCGATTCAGTGTAACTTTGAACAAGTTAATTTAAAAGGAGTATGCTCCATAGATTAGGGACCTCTGTTTATTATAGTCATTGCTATATCCCTCGTTCTAAGAACAATATGGGGCACATAGCAGATTCACAGTGCTTCTTCAGAGTGAATTGATGAACTGATTATAACAAAAGGGTTTTTGCCAAGTGAATTTTAAAGTCTTTTCCAGTTTCACTACCCTAAATTATGAAGGAATCTTTCAAATTGATATAAGAATTTTATAGTGATCAGAACAGCTCCAAAAGGAAATGGCTGTTTGAGGAGTAATTTCCCTATCCAGCACGAGATTCAGTGTTTAAGGATCTATATAACCACTTCTCATGACACTGTACAAAACATTTTTAAATTTGATCGGAGGTTATACTAATGCCTGCCTTAAATCTGATGTTCTGAAAATGACTCTTTCAAAACAATGTAGTCCTCTCAGAAGCCATATATTTAATTTTTTAAAAATCTAAGCTTTAGCTAGCATTGTGTCTCCTTAGGATAGATCTCTGGTTCGTCTATAGTTTTATAGGCTGTTATTGTCAAATGCATAGACTGGATTTAGTCTACCTTTTATGGCAATATAAAGTAATTAAACTGCAACTTTGACTTAAAAGAGAAATTCAGAAGAAATTTAAAAACACAAGCATGGTTCTGTGTGCTTTAAACATTCTCAAGAGCTAAGGAATATGTGTATATATGTGTGTGTGTATATATATATCTCCATCCAAAAGAAGAACAAGTTTTATTTTGTGGAGTTTAGATGTGCTACTAGCATGTAGTATGTACATACTCTATTAATAAATAGTACTTGTGATGGAATCTCAGAAACTTTGTGTTTTAAACTTAAAAACCTCTCAAATGAGCTGTCCCTGCTCAACCTTCCCTGCTATCAACATGCCTCGATTGTTACACAGATAATTTTATTACCTAGGTATTAAGCCTAGTACCCATTCATTATTTTTCCTGATCCTCTCCCTCCTTCCCCCTCCACCCTCTGAAAGGCTCCAGTGTGTGTTGTTCCCCTCTAGGTGTCTATGTGTTCTCATTAGTTAGCTTCCACTTATAAGTGAGCACTGTGGCATTTGATTTTCTGTTCCTGTGTTAGTTTGCTAAGGATAATGGCCTCCAGCTCCATCCATGTCTCTGCAAAAAACATGATCTTATTCTTTTTTATGCGCTGCATAGTATTCCATGGTGCATACGTACCACATTTTCTTTAGCCTATCACTGATGGGCATGTAGATTGATTTACCTATGTAACAAATCTGAACTTGTACCCCTGAACTTAAAAGTTTTAAGAAAGTGCCTTGATTACCAAAGATGGCCCACAGGACCAGACTGCATTCTGAAGCAGGAGCCCCCTCTTCTGGCCATCTGCTACATGAGCTAGGTGGATAGCTTTGTTAGGACTATTTCTACATAGAGCATCCAGTCCAGTCCTTCAATATTATACTCTGCTCCACGTCTTTGTACAGCCTTCTACTCCCTCCATGCCTGTTTGTTGAGGATCTTATGGCAGAGGAAACTTTAACAATTGCACACTTTTTATTTCTACTGGAACTCACCCCTACCAGGCAAGTAGGATAGAATCCTTTAAAAAGTTTTGGTGTCCTATCTTTTGGCTTTCTCCTTTCAACACTAAATTACAGCCACTTCAAATATGCTATATTTATTTTTCTTTTTGAAGTATCTTGGGTGCATTGTAGTGTATTAGTAATGAGTATGGGCTTCAGAAAGAGACAGACCCGTGTTATTAATCCTGCTGCATATTACTGGTTTTGTAAACTTGAGTTCTTTAGGTGACTCTTTAAACCTCTGTTTTCTCATCTTTACAATGAGAATCATAGTATCTAATTCATAGCTTATACAGGATGATTGAGATCTTGTGTAGTAAGCATAATGTGCCATGTCTGGCATATACAGTGAGTACTTTATAATTGACAGTAATTATAATCCAAGGAAGCCCACTCCTCACTGAGTAGTAATTATATAATACCAGCTGATGGATAGGATTGAGTGAATGGCCTCCATCCGATTTTATGTAGGATCTATTTAATTTTTTTCTATTGAGGATTTCACTTCCAGTCCTTTGAAAGGATATAAGGAGTTATCTTCTATGGCACTCTCATTATTCAGTTTTTTCCCCATATGTCCTCCTTGCCATCATTTCCACACAGAATTATAGCAAAGTAGGAAGCTTTGTTTGTTTCTCCATTTCTCTTAAAAAATGAGTATACTTACTGAAAAACCAGTTTCTGAACTATTTGGTCACTAATACAAAAGCTTTTGAGTTACAGCTTTACATTAAAAATAGAGTTTAAGAAAATAAAATAAAATAAACATTGTATACAATGTTCTTTAATTGAAGATATTTAGTTAACTTGTCATTCTGTGAGGAGGTTTCTTGGAACTACTCAGTCGTCTCAGGAGACACATAAGTAGAATATTCTCCTGCTGCCACTGTACAGGAAGAGAATGACTGATGGCTCCCTGGGGCTGTACGTTGATATTCTGCAATGCCAGAAATAGGATGCAGAGGGGACAATGACATGGTGAATATCCTTATATCAGAGTCATGCTATTTTCTCCTGTGCTATGGAAAGAGAGCAGAAAGAATGTCTTATATCTGGGTCTCCAGGTAATACTATTGCCAGTTGCTGCAACCTAAGTTTATCCCACAATTCCACACTAGTGAACCCATATAATCTTTTATTCATTCTGCAAATATTTACTGTGTGCCAGCTGATTGTCAAGGATATAGTGACAAACAAAGCAAACAAAATCCCTACCTTCAACGACGTTATATCTTTGAAGACAGATAAAATAAGAAATAGAGTTGCTAGAACTTTCATAACAGGGAACATTGACTTTATCAGGGGAGTTGGGGTTAGGACTTTAATTCTCTACTCCTTTGATTTTTATTTTCTCTCTGCCCTCTCACTCACATCTTCCCTAACAAAGGAATGGCTGACTGGAATGGTGCAGTGCAGTGGGGTCAGGCAGTGCAGTGGGGTCAGGCAGCGCACGCTCGCTCAACCTCCCTGGTTCTCTCTTTTGAATAGAAAACCTCCAGGGAGGGTTTACCATGATCATCTCTTCTCTGATTGGTTAGTTCAGCACAGACTCTCTGGCCCTGCTGGGAGAAAGCCAGAAATGGTGAAGGGTTGGTTCAATTCAGGCATCAGCATCAGAGCTAAACCGTATTTTCTAATCATTTTTATGGAACTAAAATTGAGCTGACATTTCTATATTCCTCCATCCAGCCTTATTTTGCAATAGATTCTCAACTCAGAAGAAAAAATAAACATGTTATTTATCAATATCCCTTAAAGCCCTTCATCTTGATGCCTTTGTCAGATATCAAAGAAGTAGTTACAAAAAACTTGCATTTAAGACTCAAATTAACCCACTGAGAAATAGAGAAATTGAGAACTTGGGCTTCAACTGAAGAGGCATTGAAATATAGCAGGGAATTAGTCAATTTAACCATGTAGGGCCTTGCCCTTGGTGACTGAGGATGTTGACAGTTGGGAGATTGTAAGCTGGGACTGTGAAGATCTTTGTGACTGACTTGGATTTTATTTAAGAAGGCACAACTAAAGGATCATATTATAGAGGAAAGAGAGTCATTCTACCTGAACAGCACCTTAAGATAGGCAGAAGTTTGAAACACAGGCTTTTTGACATCTTGGTGGGCAGAACAATTTTTTCCCTGCATTTACTGACTTTCTCAGTAAAGATTATAGACTGAACTTTTAAATTCTAAAGGCGGCTAAGTGCATTGAGGATCACTGAACACTGATGTGTTTGTGTCAGGTTTAGGGAAGGAATGCAGGTTCAGGAGCTCCAAATTCTGTTCTTTGTGTGCTTTTTATCACGGTTCAGGGCTAACTGGGAAATATATCCTATCTAAATTCTAGGATTCATTTAGATTGTCCTTAAGCTCCTGAGTCATCATCCCCTCTACCAAGTCATCTCAGGTTAGCTCTCTGATTTGTTGGTTCCATAAGCCTTGACTGTGGCTTTAAATTGGAGACTTATACTACGGTATTGACCACAGAAGTGTGTTAATTTCTGTTAAGTAACAATTAGATAACATCTTGAAAGGAATCGCAGCTCTTGGATTGATGTGGAGAAACAATTCCATGAATTTTTTGCAAACTCATGAGCTGAGAAGAAATGTATTCAGAATATTCAGTCTTTAGAAGTTAAGCTTGTCAAGCAAATCAAAGAGGAACAAATTATCATAAAATATTTTTATTTCTTATTTCTGAGTATTAGAACAGTAACAGTAGAAAAAATAAAAATTTAAACCAATCTAAATGTATTAAAAGCATGATAGTTGTATTATTTCTGAGTCGGTAAGGATGATGAAATGTAAAGAATGGAAAAAGACAGTTGGGGTTTTAGAAAGAAGACTGGGGTTGCTTCTCTGAAGGGAGTCTGGGAAGGTAAGACATTAAGTGGAAAATGGCAGCCATCTTAGTGCTCACTGGGCCCAGGGAGCTCAGGGTTCAGAAACACCAATAGTATTTACAATGCAGGAAGCTGCATGTGATTTCTCAGCATAAACAAAAGTGGAGAAGGCAGGTTTCAAGTGTCAGGGACTTTAGTAGCAAAAGGCAGTGGCAATGACTGCTATGGCACAAGACAAAAATGCCTGCTCATAAGAAAAGAGCGGAGTCTATATTATTAGACAAAACATACAACATAACCCCCCACCCCAACACTTTAGTGCTAGCAATTTAGAGTAAAATGCAAATAGATTTTGCATATGCCAAGTGGGAAGGAAAGGCATGTCTAATAAGATTTGATGACTGAAACTGCCACTTAGGTCCAGTTCCAATGTCTTTGAAAGAGGGCAGGAATGGCTCAAATGCTATTCTCTGAGAGTTGCAGGAGTGCATCCTTCCCCCAACTTTCCCTCTCTAAATGGCAAACATAGTGCTACAATCGAGCTTATGGGAGATTTTTCTTTAGTTTAATTTTTATAGGCTGTAGCCTTCCTATAACTGACATGAACTGCATGCAACCTGGCCAAACTCAAAGCCATTATTTCCCTGTATGTCTCCTCTTTCCCTCAGTTACTGAATATCTGCTCTTTTTTCATTAATAATTACATGGACCTGGATAATACAGAGTACTAGATTTTGGGAACAATATTTCTATAGAGGCTAGATTTGACTTGTGTTTTTAGATTTTATAAGGTGAGCTTGATGTTACAACAGTTCTTGTATCAAAATATTAGAAAAATCATGGCCTCTGAGAGGTTTTAGTCTGGATTATTTCCACTGTGAACATGTGTCAGGAACTATACTATTAAGCAGAAGATAGCCCAGGTGACTGTCTACCTAATCCCAACTCCACACAGTCCTCAAACTGGGGATGCCTCTGTGTTAAGACTGAGCAGAATAAGAAAGTGACTGATCATGACTAAGTGTATTTTGTACTTCGTTAGGTCTTAATGCTTAAAGAAAAAGAGATGTAATTATTGGACTTCCTTTTTTACTCATGTTCTTCATAAAAGATGATTTCTATTCAAATTTACATTTTTTAAGGATTATTCCTAGACAACATGGCTAGATAAAAATCAGGCTGTAAAATTAAATAAAGAATGTATGCTCTACTCAGGATTCAGAAGGAATTCCAAGTTAATTCAATTCTGACCCATTTCGGGGTCTTCTAGAGGGCAAAGCTACCCTGCCCACCAGTTGCCTGGAAGAATCACAAAGGATCAGCGGTCTATATGGTGAAGTGACTTCATAAAGGTAATAGCATGACCATCCTTACCTCCCACTAATGAACTGGGCACACCAATAGTTGACCATAGACCTAATGGATAATCTTATTAAGAGAATAAAAATCTGGTGGCCAGATTTTTATCTGGTGGATATGCACTTATTTCACATTCCCAATTTTTCAAAGTCAGAGTGGAGAGCAGAGATAATTTCCACTCAACTCCCTTCACAGGAAAGCTTTAGAAGAATGCCTCCAAGTTTCTCTCCAGCCCCAAGGACGGAAGAGTGACTTATCTGACTCATCAGTTAGGGAGAAAACATTCAGCTCAGACTTTTTGTTTTGCCTCTTAAGGCCTCCAATTTGGGAAATCAGTTCAAATTCAAGGAAAGTAGAGGTCCATCTGGCTGCAAATTTATAATCATATCATTTAGTCAATTTTGATTTCTTTCTGTTTGTCCTCTATGCCTTATTTCTCAACTGAATCCAAATTTAAGAGGTCAAGACAGGGTTTTTTTGTTTGTTTGTTTTTGAGACAGAGTCCCGCTCTGTTGACCAGGCTGGAGTACAGTGGCACCATCTTAGCTTACTGCAACCTCTGCTTCCCAGGTTCAAGTGATTCTCCTGCCTCAGCCTCCCAACCAAGTAGCTGGGATTACAGGTATGTGCCACCATGCCCAGCTAATTTTTGTATTTTTAGTAGAGACAGAGTTTCACCATGTTGACCAGACTGGTCTCAAACTCCTGACCTCAATTAATCCACCCACCTCGGCCTACCAAAGTGCTGGCAGGGTTATTATTCCACTAAAACCCTAACTAGGACAAAACTAAAAAATTGATCTTCCTAATGAAACTTTCAAAGATTTGAACAAATATCAGTTGACTGGGCAAAGAAATAGGTTGTTGTTGGTGGAAGTAGGAATTGTCTAGGCTAAGAGGATAGCATTGCAAAGGCATAGCACAGAGAACATGTAATACAATCATGAGTCACCTAAGGATAGGAGTATGTCCTGAGAAATGCATCATTGGGCAATTTAGTCCTTGTGCAAACATAGACTGTACTTACACAAATCTACATGGTATTGCCAGCTATACACCTATGCTACATAGTATCACCTATTGCTCCTAGATTACAAACCTGTATATCATGTTACTGTACTGGATACTGTAGGTAGTTGTAATATAATTGGAAGAATTTGTGTATTTAAACATAGAAAAGGTACAGTAAAATTGTGGTACAAAAGATTTTAAAAATGGTACACTTGTATAGGGCACATACATGAATGGAGCTTGCAGGACTGGAAATCTCTCTGTGTAAGTCAGTGAGTGAATTGTAGGAGAATGTGAAGGCCTAGGACATTACTTACTGTGTACTATTGCAGACTTTGTAAACAGTGTATACTTTAGACTTTGCTAAATTTATTTAAAATGTTTTTCTTTCTTCAGTAAATTAACCTTAGCTTACTGTAATTTTTCACTTTATAAACCTTTTAATTTTTTAAACATCTTAACTCTTTTGTATAACACTAAGCTTAAAATACAGTGAATGGCGGTACAAAATAATTTTTCTTTATATTCTTATTCTATAAGATTTTTCCTATTTTAAAATATTTTTATTTATTTTTTAAACTTAAAAAAAAAAACTAAGGCACAAACACACACATTTGTTTAGGCCTAGACAATGTCAGGATCATCAATACCACTGCCTTCCACTTCCGTATCTTATCCCACTGGAAGGTCGTCAGGAACAATAACACACATGGAGCTGTCATCTCCTATGATAATAATACCTTCTTCTGGAATACCTCCTGAAGGACCTGCCTTAGGTTGTTTTGCAGTTAACTTTTTTTTTTTTTTTAAGTAGAAGGATCATAGTAAAATAATGATAGAGTATATAGTACAGTAAATCCATAAACGAGTAACATTGTCATTTATTATCATTATCCAGTATTATATACTGAAGATAATTGTGTGTGCCATGTGCTATACTTTTATATGATTGGCAGTGCAGTAAATTCGTTTACACTAGCATCACCACAAACACATGAGTAATGCATTACTCTATAACATTAGGATGGTTATGGTGCCGTTAGGTGATAGGAATTTTTCAGCTCCATTTTAATCTTATGGGACCACTATCGTATATATGGTCTTTCATTGATTGAAACATCATTGTGAGCCACATAACTGTATATTTAATGAACTAAGCTGAATATGGTTGGAGCACAAAAGGTGGAGTGTGAGTGGCTTTTAATGAAATTGGAACTGTATACAGGAGAAACACAGTATTCTACGCAGCTATGGATTTAAGACTTTTGTCCAAAGGCAGATTTGCCAGATTAAGCAAATAAAAATATTAGGATTACCAGTTTAATTTGAATTTGAGATAAAAAACAAAATTGTTTTTAGTACAAGTATGTGTCATATAACACTTACAATATATATAGGGCATACTTATACTGAAAAAGTATTCATTGTTTATTTGAAATTCAAATTTAACTGGGTGCCCTGTATTTTATCTTGCAACATTTCCTGTATTTTATCTTCACAACATTTCCTAAGGGAAATGGCAAAACAGTGAAGGCTTGAAAATGTTGAAGTAATATGATGAGAAATTAGAGAGAAAGAAAACTAGTCGTGCAGCAAAAGGCAAATATCTCTTCCCAAGTGTTCAAGTTTCTTAAGGAGCCCCTTTTCAATATGGTCTCATTATAAAACCAATAATAATAAAAATCTGCTATATTTTGCAACACATGATACTACTGTAAATACAGCCTGATGAAGATAAATTGCAGTCTCAATAATACAGCAAACAAGGCTGACGTATAACAAAAAATAGGAATTTGGATTATCTCTCTTGGCATTCATGTTCTGCAGAGAAAAAGGCAATGCACAAAAGTTACTGACAACAATTTCACTTGCAAACGGAGCATACTTATTTGACCTCCTTTGAAATCTAACTTCCACACCTCCCCAATCTTCTACAAAACCTGTGTTTATTTTATTGTGCCTGACTTTTCAGAATGCCATGACTTCTGCTGAGTTCATAGTCATCTTTGACTCCCAGCAAGGTGTTTCAAGTGGACTGACACTGCCATTACTAAAACACCATCCATCGGGGAAAACCAGCATTCTGTGCTACCTGCAAAAGAAATGGGCACATTGCCAGTGAGCAGAAACTGTTCTCCTTATTTAATATGCATTTTCTCAACACTCGACATAAATGCTTATTTTTAATTATGACTCCATGTGTTTCCTAAATATCTCTGTGCTCCTTTGCTGTAACCTTTTCCCTGGGACTTTCTCGTATAGCAATTGTTAGAGTTCTAATTGCAGCTCTCTAGGACTCAGTAATGGTCAAAATGGAATGAGTTGTTCTCACCTACTGATCGGCCAGTTTATGGGCTTGCAACTGTGTGAGTACACGTGTCACTAGGAAACCAGGCTCTCCACAGGAGATCAATAATCATGAGTTGTCAGGGCAATGTTAAAATGAAAAGAGAAAAGGCCAAGTATAAAGTTTGAAACAGCATTTGACTTTTACTGTCCCTCCACAGAACAAGAAATGTGGCTCCAGCACAAACAAGTATTTTAAAACATCTTTCTACCCAAAATTTTTAACCTGTGCTATTGCCAGTGTTCAATCTGTCCATTCAGTCCTAGACTCAATATTACAAAAATGAAACTGAGATATAGGAAATTTGACCTGAGTAAGTGGCTACAATCACTACCTTTTGGGCCAAGGCAAGACCTTACTAAGTGAAATAGCCTTCAGTAAACCAATACTACTCTGGCTAATGTTTGGTGAATGCTTACCAAGTGCCAAAACTGTTATCAATACTTTAATTATAATTATTTAATACTCATAATAATCCTACAAGGTAGGTACTATTATTCTTACTGTTTTACAAATGAGATAATTGAAATATAGAGAGCCATTGTCATATGGCTTGAGAGTAGCAGACTGAATATTCAACCCAGGCAATTTTACTCCAAAGCTGCACTTTTAACTACTATACTACTCTTACTCTGGGGGTGAAGCACCATTTAATAGTGGAGAAAATTGTGTGGCCTACAAAACATGAATGTAGAGTAGTGTGGGTTGCTTTGCCTTGGTAAGATGTTCAAGTCTAGCAGTTTTCTCAATTTCATGTTGCTTTTTCATGATTCTAGGTAACCTAACAAGGATTCATACTACCTAAAGAAAGTATATGTGATTGTAAACAATACTTGCTCAAAGCAATGATCAGCTCTGTGCTTTGATTTAATCTATTTCAAATTCATTTTCTTATTGAACACTCATGCATGGAGTGCCTACTGGATGAAGTGATGAAGTACACAACTTTGGTTATCAAGACATTGTTTCTGATCAGAAGAAGTGCACAACATATAAGAATATATAGCTATGCAAGAAAACAATTATGATAGCAATCACATTGGCAATGAAAGCTGCCCAATTGTTTGCTAACCTTTAATGCTCCATAGAATATGTAACTCTGTGCCTCTCAAATTTCCAGCCCTGCTCTTTTGCCCACCTGGCCACTTAACTGTTCAGCCTCCTTTTAAACATCTCCAAAGATTCCTAGAACTAGCCAGTGCGTGGTTCTTCTAGTACATAAACTGATCTATCAGCTGCAGGGACTTTATTGTAGACACATTGATAAAGCAAGTCATAGGAAGAGAGGAATAACATTGTCCTGTTTTTATAAAATTGCTGGTGGGAACTTCACTGTGGTTACTGTTGATGTTGGTCCTAAGCCACTCCGCTTTTCTGTGCCAGAGTAGGGTAGGAAAATTGCCCCTGCTTTGGTCTTAGTTGAGTTTAAGCAATATGGTGTCTGAAACAGAGCCATCGATGTCCAGGATCTCACAGACTTTCAGAAAAACTGTCTCCAGCCATGACTTTCACTCTTCTTTCTAAAAAGCCAACAACCTATTCAAGGAATTAGGCAGGGAAATATGCTCCATTGTTTTCCATTTCTGTTTGTCTCTCAAGAGCTTGAAACAACCAGTGAAACAAAAACACAGCATTTCCTTCTCCTTTAACCAAAAAACGAAAAGTGTCATCCAAAATATGCAAATTGTATCCATCAACCCACTCATAACGCACGGAGCCTGACTTAGGTACAACATCCTGCTACACATAGAACATGGTAAGTGCTATAAGGGAGAAATGAACAGTGGTTGACTCTGGGAGTCATAGAAAGCTTTCTTGAGTTAGTAACTCATAGGCTCAATCTTCAAAAATGAGCAAGAGTTCACTGTTCAACAAAGAGACCTTATGGCATGTTGGACAAAGGGAATCAGAATTGCAGAAGGTTGCATGTATGAAGGAGCTTGGAGTTCTCGGGTGATTGTGAAAAGCATAATATGCTTGGGGCACAAGTTGTGTCACAATGTGTGTATGTGTGTATGTGGGAGGCAGCTTGGGAAAGTGAGACTAGAGGGAACGAATGAGACCAAATTCAGAGTGACAACTATTTTGAGATATTTTCAGTCAAAACTTTTCCAAGTGGCTCTCAGTAAAGCTAAATTTCCACCTATCTTTATTCCTAACATACTCTTTAATTCTGTTTAGGCAAGAGGAGAAGAAAGATTAAAAGGAATGTACACTGCAGATGCACAATACATGCCAACATATTTAATTGATGAGGAACTAGAGGGGCAAACTGAATAATGCAATATAGCCTGGGAACTATTGTCTTAAGCAGAGTTTTTTCACAGTTTTAAACATGATGATCTTATCACTTGCCTTAGTCAAGTTTCGGTGTTCATTACTTATTTTTATTTAGAATGAAATAGTGGCCTATGATCCCACAACAAATACACAGTTGAGACTGAGATTACTATTTGTGAAATTTTTGTCATCCACTCATCTGATTTACATTAGGAGAGCTTATTCCTAAACCCTCCACGCTTTTAGCCCCATCTCTTATTTTTCGTAGCAAGTGAGTAGGAAAAGCAAGTAGAGCCTTCAGTCCGTGATTTTGTATCAGGTAGAGCTCACCTAGTCCAATAGTCCTAAATGTGAGGGATTCGTTTCTTTCTGCCCTCTTTTCCTCAGGCCAGTATGTTGCTGATGAAGAGTAAGGGAGTTCTGGCCAGGCGCGGTGGCTCAGGCCTGTAATCCCAGCACTTTGGGAGGCGGAGGCAGGAGGATCACGAGCTCAGGAGATGGAGACCATCCTGGCTGACACGGTGAAACCCCGTCTCTACTAAAATACAAAAAAAATTAGCCAGGTATGGTGGCGGGCGCCTGTATTCCCGCTACTCAGGAGGCCAAGACAGGAGAATGGCCTGAGCCGGGGAGGCGGAGCTTGCAGTGAGCAGACATCGCGCCACTGCACTCCAGCCTGGGCGACAGAATAAGGGAGTTCTCTGAAAATTTAAATCTTCCTCTGTTTGTTTATTCAGAGATCTAAACTAGAGTGCAGGAACAATTAGGAATTCCATTGTTACCACACAACTAAGCCACGTCCTCCATGCTGTTAGCTTCTCATACTCATATTTTGATCTCTTTCTGCCTAGCTCTCTTGTCTGTCTCTGGATTGTTTCAAATCATAAGAGAAAAGGAATATCATTTATTGCCTCTTGCAAAGTAAATACTCCTCTATTTAATTGACGGGATGAACCAATGATGTCATTTAACAGTTTGTTTGCTGGTGATCTCTACTGCTCAAATCTCATTTACGTACACATTTACTCGTTTGATCTTCGCAATAATCCCATGGAATTGGCAAGGCAAAGGCATTATTGACATTTTACAGTTAAGATTGTTCCTCAAATGATGGAGTAGCTCTCTCAGCCTGTTTAGCTCTCTGGAACTCGGTGAAGTCCCGGATTCACAGTGCCACAATAATAATACAGCAATAGGACTCTAACATTGGAATGATGGGGGCATTGGCATGAAAAAGGGTGGCCTTATATCTTTGCTCTGGCCCTTTCTCCTTTGATTCTTTGATCAATTACTTCAGCTGTTTGGGCACAAGTCTCCTACTCTGTAACATCGAGATAACAATCACTCTCTCTCAGAGTTGTGTACATTAAATAAGAAAACATAGAAACAGCAATACCCCTCTAACATCATTATTGTTTAGTAACAGTGGTGGATGGGAAGTACAGTCTGTACATGAAGGGAAACGGAGATTCAGATACTTATTCTGATGCCTTGCCATGGCCCTCAAATTCAGATTCCTAGAAACAAATTTTTACTTACACCCATATGTGCTTACATTTCAAGGATTTGTTAGGTCTGATCAGCTGCTATTAATGACAAAATGCTGCTTGAGCTTGGTTGCTTTACAGTCTCTCTTTATAGCTTTGTAAGGTTAGGAAAAAATCCCTGAAATATCCTTGTGGGGCCATATTTATAAATTGTCACAGGTGTTGCTGGACCACTATGAGCACTCAAATTTATTTTTATAGTCATGTTCACTTTCATGTAAATTTGGGTCTTTCATTTGGTCAATTAATGACTGTAGTAAAATAATGTGGAAAATCACCTAACACCACTATTCCAATAAAATAATTTGTTGCTGGTTAATGTAACAGCAACATTGCCTTAGAAAATATCTAGCAAATGTGTTGAACATACATACCACACCTTCTTCCCAAGAAAGGCTTTTGTTGTTCATTGTCATGTTAATGAAACAGTTAAGTTAAAACAGGGGGTCAGATTTATTTTTTCTTTTCTGTGTATAGAAATAGTCATGTAATTTGCCCCTCTGTCATCAGAAGTAAATGCATTAAGGGAATCAATGGTAAACACTTTCCAGTGTGATCTTCAGCTTCGTTCTTGCTTGCTGTCTGAAAGAAGCTGTTGCTGGGGGAGGTGTATATCTTCAAGACTGTTCGTACTTTTGACACTTTGGGTAACTTCAAGAACAGGAGCTTTGAAAATCTAAATTACTCATCTCTATTCTGTATGATTATTGCTGTCATTCAGTTGAATGAAATTAAACTTGCCACTTGCATCATCACACAGAACCAAATTATAGAACACGTTTTTTAAAAATGTTATTTCATTTAATTAAAGAGTAAATAGAATTCTGCTTTGCTTCAGTTGTGTGATATAAAATATACATTGAATAAAAGGGAAAGCATTAAGTTTCTGTGAGAAATTCAGTAAATAAAATTAAAATTGGAAGGAGGCACTACCCCTAGATGCTATTTATGCAACTATTCTTTTCATTTTATTTACCAGAAAGGTTCACCAAAACCCAAAATTTTCCTATTCTTACTGCCTTGCTAAATTTTAGCCTTGTGTTTTGTTTTCATGGTGGTGGAGGAATCTTCTTTTGAAATACTTTTGTTTTTGGAGAGAAGCATGAATAATTTCTAACACAGAGAAAACAATCAGGCAGCCTGGAGCAGATCTTCCTCTTGGTTCTCACACTTTTTTTCATGGTACCCATTTTTTAAATGTGTAAATTTCACTTGAAAATTGGGATTAGTGGGTTGTCTTTAAAAGAAATAAAATCTGGTCACAGTGAACCCACATTTCTGCATGACAAATCTCAGCAGAAGCTGGGACATGTGAACTCCAACTGCCTAAGTCCCCACCAGGCTCTATTGTCTCTCCATGCCTGCCAGTCTGTTGTACTCAGTTAAGCTGCTGGAATGACTCCTAAAGGTATGTATGCATACATTTGTAAATAAATATGTTAATTTTTAAACAGCAGAATAATACTTAAAAGGGAGGGAGAGGCAGCCTCCAAGTCTACCTCTGATTACTTTAAAAATTTTCCTAGAATAAGTGTGATCTCAGGCAATTTTCTCATTTATAAAACCAGAAATAATATTTGTAATTCCTATCTTTTGTAGTTTTATGCCAATCACTAAGATGCTGCATATAAAACATTTGATCATAATGACTGGTACTCATAGGTGTGCAATAAATGTTAGCTACAAGTGTTCTATGGCAGCAAAATAAATGTAGTTTTAACAATTGACTTTGAGTTTCTATGAGTAGCAGATGCCTTGTTTCAGGATCTTTGATTTTCAGTTGCACTGTTCCCATTGAATACACTAGGATAATTGCCAGTGGACATGCTGCCTCTGTCATTCTGGGTGAGATCACTTGGTCTTGTGCTTTGCGCGGGGTAATGAGTGTATTAGGAAAAACTGAAGCAAACGTGGGTGGATATTTCTTGTCAGAGCTTTGATTTGGATTCCTTGCAGAACAACAGAAATATTCATTATGTTTTCATTTCTCAAATGCAAAGAATAGCAGAGTTTCAAAAACAGGAGAGTGAGGCACTACCCTAAAGGAAGTTGTTTCAACACATTTAAAAGCAGCCTCTAGCAATCAAGGCATCATAGATGTTTGCCTCATTATTTCTCCTGATCATTATTTGGCACCTTTATTTGTTTTGATCCCTTCTTACAGACTTGCCAATGTTAATTTGCTGCAAATGTGATTTTTGGACCAGCAAAGGGTCTGCAGCTCATGCAGAGTATAGTAGATTGTTAAATAGATTTCTGATTTACTGCCCTTAATATCTTCTTCAGGAACAGCAGTAGGAGCTTGTGGTTGGGGGTGGAGGATCTCTGATTACAATCATGGGTAGAGAAATGGTTTCTTCTGACATTTTTCTTTCAGAGAGACTAAGCAAAACTGCCATACAGTTTAACAGTACCCTTCTTAACTCACTGCAGGTTGCCATGGAAACAGGAATCTCGCCTCAACATGAAAGGCATTTAGGAAATCTGTTAGGTTTTAACACTACCATGATCTAAGCATCGTTGCTCACCACTAACAAGTCTAGCATCTCTTTTAGAATATCATTAACACTCATTAAATTTCTCTGCACATGGTTTTGGAGGTCTTCATATCATCTTTGATTTTTTAAAAATTTTTTTGTGAGTGACCATCTTATCAGAGAATATGCATTTTGTGAACTATACTTAGCTCATCTAGCACATGAAATAAGACTCACTTTTACTTACACTGTTATTTTCACATGATCCAGATTTAGATTTTAATAGAGAATAGTATGATTCCAATGGCAATTAAGAGAATGTGCTAATACTTGGGAAATGTATTTATAAGAAAGAAGAACCAAGTGGGAACTTTTGTTCTGTAGACAAAGTTTAATATAAAATGCCCCTATGGTTACTTGTTTGTGTTGGGTAACTTTTAGGTCAGCTCTCATATATTAGTTTAGTTTTGCCAAGTAATTTAATTTTAGCATTTGTTTTCTAAGACAGTCTACTTAGGAATCTTAAAACACTTAAAAATCTTTTAAGATTATGTTTCTGGCAAAATCAGTTTGACTTTTTGTTTTGTTGAACTATAAAATGTGATTCAAGAGCCACTTATTTGCTTAAAGCAACTACAGTAATGGCTAAATCACCATTTTCTTCTATTTTACAAAAGAAGGAAAATGTAGGTGTACTTTTAGGGAAAAAAATAAGAAAAGATCTATAAATTGTGACTCAAAATCTTACTTTTTCAAAAATGTGAAACAAAAGAAGTCACTCGTTCAGTAGTTGATCTTCTCTAGTTGACCGTGACTTCACAAATTGGTGTATTTCTTCCCCTTATTGAAAGATTTTTAGTGGCTCTCAATGCTTATTCCTGGCATAGAGCAAGTGGCAAGCTGTGATGAACACAGACTTTGGAGTGAGAAAGCCCAAATTTAATTCTCAACTCCGTCGCTTGCCAGTTGGGTGAAATTGCACAAGATACTTTAAGCCCCCTGCACCTCTTTTCATCATAAAGTTGTTATAAGAATTAAGTCAGACAATGCATGTGCCGCACTTAGACTTCTGCTATCAGGCACACATACTGGCACATAATACATCCTCAGTGAATTCAATTACAAGTATTATCATATTAATTTTATAGCTTGGACAATTTGACAGCACTGGTAAACCAATATGTCTCTTTTTACTAAAATCAAGTCTCTTAGCAGAACAGCCAACCAGGTATAAATTGGGCTGCTTGTAGCTCTCCTTCTTCTTGAGCTTGTTATTTACTTTTGGGAAAAGTGGATTAGCAATAAAATGTCCAAAACCCAGAAGATAGATAAGAGAATAACATATTAAGAACAAGCACAAATTGGAAATTTGATTTTTAGATGGGACGTTGAACAAAACCAACCAACCAGTCATTTCTAGTTGAGAAGAGTCAGAGCATGTCTATAAGCAGTTCATTCATTGGCTTGTGTAGCCTTGGGACCATAATGAATTGGTGCATAATAAATTTTATCATGAGCAGATCCAGAGTCCTATAGGATTATTCTAATTGGGTGTTTAATTTCTTTTATGTTGAGGTTTAAAGATAAAATGAAGTATATCCCTTTCCAACTCACCATGAATCAAAAGGGAATAAAGAAAGTAGTAATCAGATGGAGACAAAAAGTCAATTTGATTAATGACTTAAATAATTAGCTCTTAAGAGTCTTGTTTGGGGTAACAGTGAGATTTTAAAAACTGTACCAAATATAAACATATACAAATATAAACACCCTGTCCTGGGCAGCACTGGAAGACAGCAGTCTTCCCTCCTCAGGGAAAGAGATTACCTGTATAAAACTCACAGCAGGAATGAGAAGAGCAGAAAGCATGCTCACAGCAGGCAGGCAGCTTCCAACGACAAAGAAAGCAGAGAGCAACTGAGATGTCTAAGGCCAGTACCTGCTCTGGCCAATAGCAGACAGGAGCATGTATTCTTTGGAGACAGGCAGATACAAAACGAAAGAAGCTATAAGAGAAGGGTCAAGCCATGCATGCTCAGCTTATTTCCCTAAGTACCAATCAGATAAAAAGGTTGTAAGAGAGGCCAGGAAGTCTTACTCCAATGGATGGTAGTCTACCTTAGTGTGAAATAAGTGTGCTGGTTTGCTAGGGTTACCATGAGAAAATACCCAACTGGGTGGCATAAACAAAAGTAATATATTTTATCACAGTTTTGGAAGCTGGAAGTACGAGATCAAGGTATTGGCAGGTTTTGTTTCTTCTGTGGCCCCTCTCTTTGGCTTGCAGATGGCCACCTTGTCCTTTGTCCTCATGTAGTCCTGGTGTTTCCTCTGTGTGTTTGCACACCCCCGGTCTCTCTCACTCTCTCTCTCTGTGCACGTTCAAATTTTCTCTAATAAGGACACCATTCAGATTGCATTAAGGCCAACTCTAATGGCCTCGTTTAACTTAATCGCCTCTTAAAGGCCCTATCTTTAAATATAGTCTCATTCTAAGATACTAGAGGTTAGGGCTTCAACATATAATTTTTGAGGGGATACAGGTTAGCTCATAACAATATGTTCACCTTAACAGCACAGTAAGAACTATAGATTTTACATTGCGATTAATACTTTGCTAACTTCTTTATTTATTTATTTTTTTTTTCACTGAAAAAAAAATCTTGCCTCTTAGATAGCTTTTTCAGGAGTTAAGCTGTGTTCACAATGAGGGTCAAACCTGCAGCTTACAGCTTAGAAACTCAGTGATGTATGCAAGCAAAATGAGGAATTGCCAAGTCTACCTTAAAATGACCATTTGCCATACAGTTATTTGATAGACCCATTAAATTCCAGTAAATTAAAAATGTTCCAATGTGGCTAATCATTCCAGAAATGCCAATAAAAATAAAACAATAGAAAAAAATTTTTTAAATTACAAGAATTATATTTTATTAAAGATTTGTTTTGTTATAGTTCTATGTGATGTGGGGTTCTAAAGTCACATAAACTTTTTCTTCTGGAGAACAGCTTGTTTAAATAAAGCTGAATACTGTTAGAGAGTAAGAAGAAAGATAAAGCCTGTTACCTTTGGCACAAATAACTATGAATGAAAAGAAATTAAGTGAAGCTATGAAGAAAAATCATTTGTTCTTTCACAGCATCTTTGTATGGAGACATCAAGAACTTTAAAAATGCTCATTAGTTAGGTTATATGATACACTGCACCTTGAAAATTCCCTCTTGTCTTAGTGCATTTTGTGCTACTATATCAGAATAGACAGACTGGATAATTTATAAAGAAGAAAGATTTCTTACAGTTCTGGAGGTTGGAAGTTCAAGGTACACACAACTGGTGAAGGTTTTCATGTTGTGTCATCCCATAGTGGAAGGCAGAAGTACAAGAGAACTCAAGAGAGCAAGGGGTAGGGGGTAATCTTGGTTTACAACAAACCCACTCCAGTGATAATCACGTAAATCCACTTATGAGGGCAGATTCCTCATGAATCTAATCACCTTTGAAAGGCCCCGCCCTCAAAACTGTTGCATTGGGGATTAAGTTTCCCATTCATGAACTTTGGAGGACATATTCAAACCATAGCGCCCTGAATTCAAATCTAAAATCTTTGGATCTTGCAACCAGACTGTGAAACAAAGAGAATGAAATAGAAGCTTTTTCAAGGATATTTAGATCCATGAGTAGGCACTAATGTTCTGCTCATCCTTTGAATATGCTACATAAATTGGGAAGAATTAGGACCAGGTCTTCTCCAAACTTCCAGATCATACTTCAATGTATAGTTAGATAATAGGGAAAATGGAATTAAGAAAAACAATTCAGCCCCTGTGGTTTTGTGTTAAAATTACCGATAGGCGAGGTGTGGTGGCTCACGCCTCTAATCTCAACACTTTGGGAGGCTGAGGAGGGTGGAACTCCTGAGGTCAGGAGTTTGAGACCACCCTGGCAAGCATGATGATGCCCTATTTCTACTAATAATACACAAAATTAGCCAGGTGTGGTAGTGGGCAGGTGTAATCCCAGCTACTCAGGAGGCTGAGGCAGGAGAATTGCTTGAACCCAGGAGGTGGAAGTTGCAGTGAGTTGAGGTCATGCCATTGCACTCCAGCCTGGGCAACAAGAGTGAAACTCTTTCCCCCCCAACAAAAAAATCACCGATATTAGTATCAGGAACTAAGATTAATTGAATCCTAATTCTATAACAGCACTGCTAAAACATTTGAAATTTCATTATTTTAAGCCGTTCTTATACATAACTATCATGGTACTCTGCAAAGAGCTGAGAAAAAACTAGAACATGGAATGAAATATGGTGTCTGGCCCCATGGTGCTTATAGTTACTGAAAAACCAGACATTAACAACTATATAACAGCTATAGTACTTGCTCATGAAGTCAAAGTTAGTTATTGAAGAGAAGCACAGGAAGCAAAGGCTCACTATGTCTGGATAATCAAGGAAAGCTTCACAGAGGAGAAGACAGTTAGCCTGGATGGTGATGGATGAGAATTTTGTAGGAAAATTTTTTCTAAAAGATTGAGGCAGAACATAAGAGAAGGACTGCTTAGTAGAAACATATACGATGAAATATAATGAGTGGAATGTTGGATGTGAAAAACAGTTTGATGTTGATAAAGTTTTTTGGAAATGGGAGAAATACCATATGATTTTTGCAACTGGAAGATGTCTGAAAGCATGGAGAGAATGGCATGTGGATAGGAAAGCAAGTGGTGAACAACTTTTCCTGTGAAAGCGTCTACTCCCCAGTCTTAGATTTTTCAAGGGCAACCTGAACATTATGTCCTTTCCCAAGCTAATTTATTTTTATGTACCCAAGAGCTTTGAACATGTGGTCACTTGAATGAAACATCCTCACACATTCCATCTCCCTTTGAACAGCATAATATAATCATAACAGGAAAAATTTTAATTTGTTTCACCAACAAAAATATCTAAGTTCTTCCTAGTCTATCCTGTTAACATTTATATGCACTTACCTTAAGTTTGTGCTGTTAACTTTAGCATCTTGTCTTCTGTTGTCTTGCCAGACTGTGAGCAAGACGCTACCCCCAAATGATGTAGTCAATGGTAAGTAAGCCTTCTTGCCTCTACTTTATAAAATCTTCTCTCTTTTACTTTTATTTGAGTACTGTTATCTCTTGCTTCATCATGCTGGTCATTACATCTTTGACCCATATGTCATGAAAATTGCAGCCAAGAGTTGGCTCAAAGCCATTCTCAGATGTTTGAGAGAACTCAGAAATGATCTCAATACGATTGAGTGGCATCACAGAGGCTTTTCCTCCACTTATTGGCTGATGAACCTGTATAGGGATTTTAGCTTCATCCTACGCATTCTTTCTTTTGAAAAAATTCATGATGTTTGTTGATTAATGTTGCTGAAGTAAATTAAAGTACCTGACTTTTTTATTTTTAATTTCAACTTTAATTTTAGATACAAGGGGTATATGTGCAGGTTTGCCACATGGGTATATTGCACCAAGGTAGTGAGCACAGTACCCAATAGGTAGTTTTTCAACCCATGTCATCCCTGACTCCCGCCTCTAGTGATCTGTAGTGTCTGTTGTTCCTGTTAATGTCCATGTGTGCTCAATGTTTAGCTCTCACTTACAAGTGAGAACATGCAGTATTTGTTTTTCTGTTCCTTTTTAAATTCACTTAGGATATGGCCTGCAGCTCCATCTGTGCTGCTGCAAAGGACATGATTTCATTCTTTTTTTTATGGTTGTGTAGTACTCTATAATATATACTAATATGTACCACATTTTCTTTATCCAGTTCCCCATTGATGGGTACCTAGTCTTTGCTATTGTGAATAGTGTGACAAGAAACTTAGGAGCGCAAGCATCTTTTTGGTGTAATGATCTATTTTCCTTTGGGTATATAACTAGTAACGAGATTGCTGGGTTAAGTTATTCGAGAAATCTCCAAACTGCTTTCCACAGTGGCTGAACTAATTTACATTCCCACTAACAATGTATAAGTGTTCTCTTTTTTCCACATCCTCACCAGCTTCTGTTGATTTTTACTGTTTAATAATAACCATTCTGACTGTTATAAGATGGTACCTTATTGTGGTTTTGATTTGCATTTCTCTGTTGATTAGTGATAATAAGCATTAGATCCTTACCTTTCACCATTTACAAAAATTAACTCAAGATGAATTAAAGATTTAAATGTAAGACCTCAAAACTATAAAAATTCTGAAAGAAAACCTAGAAAACACCCTCCTCGACACTGGCCTTGGCAAAGAATCTTTGGCTAAGTCCTCAAAAGCAATTGCAACAAAAACAAAAATTGACAAGTGGGGCCAACTAAAAATGTTCTGTACAGAAAAAAAAAAAATCAACAGAATATAAAGATAATCTACAGATAAGGAAAAAATATTTACAAACTATGCATCTGACACATATTCTAATATCCAGAATCTATAAGGAACTTAAATCAACAAGCAAAAATAAATAACCCCAGCTGGGCGCAGTGGCTCACACCTGTAATCCCAGCACTTTGGGAGACCTAGACAGGTGGATCACAAGGTCAGGAGATCAAGACCATCCTGGCCAATGTGGTGAAATCCCATCTCTACTAAAAATATAAAAATTAGCTGGGCATAGGGGCACATGCCTGTAATCCCAGCTACCTGGGAGGCTGAGGCAGGAGAACAGATTGAACTAGGGAGTCAGAGGTTGCAGTGAGCCAAGATGGCACCACTGTACTCCAGCCTGGTGACAGAGTGCGACTCCTTCTCAAAATAACAATAATCATAATAAAACGATTAAAAATGGGCAAAGGACATGAACCAAGACTTCTCAAAAGAAGACATCCAGACAGCTTACACACATGATAAAACATTGTGCTTTTTACATGTATTGACAAATCATAATTTTGATTGGTCTTTACCCAGTGATGACATTAAAATGTATCGAATTCTTAGTGTATTCACTCTGGTATACCAAAATGCCTAACTGACAACCCCACTTAAATGTCTCACTGGTATCTGAAACTTAACATGTCCCAACACAACTTCTCCTGTTGCTTCCAACTGCTGTCTTCTCCATTTCATTAAACTGAATGACTATTCACCTACTTGACCAAGACTTACACTTAGGAATCATTCTATGCTCCTTTTTCCCCTCCTTGTACTTTAAATGCAACCTGTCATCAAGTCAAGTCAGTTTTATTCTTGAAATATTTTTTGAATTTAACCTCTTGCTACCACCTTCATTGCTACTTGCCAAGTAAAAACAACCTGGATTGCTTCGGAATCCTTCTAATGTCTCTGCTTTTACTCTTGTTCCCTCCATTTATTCTCAATACAGAAGCAAAGGAATTCAGCTTTTAAACATGTAAATTAGATCATATTCTGATTGCTCAAAATCTCCCAATGCTCCAATACCTTCCTGTTGCAGTCAGAAAAATATATCAGCTTCATTCCATGGTGCACATCTAAGGCCCATCACCCTCTCCCAAATATCTGGGCAAACTAATTAGGAAGCTCAGCTGCTCTCTCCTTTGATGCAGGGAAAAGATTCAAATCAAGATCTTTGCCCCAGCCCCAAGCCTAACTACAATTTAAAAATCCAAGCCAGTCTCCTTTTCTTGCTCTGTGAAGCCATCTGTGGGCCAGCTTGGGAAGTCTACCTTGCTCTCTCAAAAAAACTTATTATATAAGTTATATAAGGAATAAATCTATTCATATTCTCTTGGGGTGTGTGTGTGTGTGTGTGTGTGTGTTCATCATCAGTCTTGACATCCAAAGCAAATTTGGGTGTGGATTCAACTCACTTCTACACAATGACTATCTAACAATGAAGGAATGAATAAATGATTCTTTCTGTGTGCTTTGTTTTCTAAAACTATTCCAAAATAAACTATTCTCTAATCCATTATTTTTTATTTTTTAACATGTTCTTTGTATATTTGTTCTCTTGTATGCCCTATGAAGATTCTGTTAGTATCTGTACATCTATCTATCTATCTATCTATCTATCTATCTATCTATCTATCTATCTATCTATCTTCTCTCTTTCCTCATCAACTTGGAGTTACCGTACTTGCCTCATTTACTTTTGGTGCTGTGTATTACTTTCACTCCAATTTCTTCGTAATTAAAATTAATGGGAGGACCCCCATAATTTCTGCTTAAAGATTTAGAGTTTGGGGCTTATTATTTCTTCTGTGAGTGTTTTTTACATCATGTATCACCAAGTATTACCACTCCTGGATGTTTTGAGTGTAGAGAGAACTTTCTTTCCTATTTATTTATCAACCTGCTTACTATTAAGAACAATTTATCTGCTCTAATGGGAATTTGATCTCCTTGTATTTATCTCCGTCAAATTTTCCAGCTTTTGAAATAAATTTCAACTACTATCATATTATGGTCAGAAAACACAGTGTTTCTTGCTTTATTACAGAATCTATTTACATAAACTATATCACTTTCCTTGGGGATTACTTCACATTTTTGATAATACTGACCAACATATGAGCATAGATATTCAGATCTAGATTCTATAATCCCATTCACATACGAATCATACATAAATGTGTAGTTCCTTGATCACTTGTTTATTTCTAAACCTAAAGCCCAGAAGTAAGTAGATTTACTCCATGTTTCATGCTCTAAGTTATACATAGAGCAAGTACTATGCTCTCTGTGGAATCTTCTCTCTCTTGCATTTATAGTCCAAGCCTAGTGTTCATTCTCTTTTTATAATAGCTCGGCTTTTCTCCTGATATTTTATGTCTTTCTAAAATGAACACATGAAAAATCTACTCTTCTCTTTGGTTTGGAGATCAGTGCTTTTCCGTCATTTCAGGACCCACTTTCTATCACAGACCTTCCCTTTTCCTGTGGTTAATAATCTGGAAGAGTATTTTTAACCATCTAGAATATTATGACTAGACGAAATAGCCTGTTTGTCAGGAGCATCGTTCTCATTAGGTCACGTACAGTCTTTGCATGTAACTTGCTTACATCACGTGGTTAACTCACTTACATTCTCTGAGTAATACTTCAGAGCTCGTCACAAGAAAGAATGCCTGGTGGCCATTCTAGTACACTAAAATGATATCAAGAGATGACACATATCATTAACAAGAACCCTAAACATAATCTCTTATCAAAACTTTTTGTCTTCCATTTTTTTGTAGTTAGTGACTGATCAGAGAGGGGCCTGCTGGACTGATCAGGCAAAGCTTTACTCTGAGGCTGGATCATGACCGAGGTCCTCTGCTTCATCAGTCTAGAAACACGCTCTGATTGATGCTCTCTGAAGTGAGGAAGCTAAGACTTCTACTCACAAGAGTCTGAGAGAAAATTGTTTTTCTACTAATAAATAAAATGAGATAAAACTCACCAAAGGAGCAGAATATTTGATTTACATATCCCGTTCTTCTGAGAATTGCCATATGAGAAAATATAGGGTCATTATGTGAACTTGATATGACTGCAAGGGGGATTATTAAGGCCAGTATAATAGACCTTTAACACTGTGATGAGCACCTCCACTGTCGGGTCAAACAAGCCAAGTGAGTTTCAGGCCTTCCCTGGGATGGTTTTCTTGTGTTCTGGTGGAATGCAGACCACTTTCTCTCTGTTAACACATTCTTTCATGAGACAAGAGCTTAAAAATAATAGCTACCTTCTATTAAGTTTCTACAATGTTATTAATGTCTTAATATAATAACAGTTAACACTTTTAAATACCTACTATGTTGCAGGCACTATTCTAAGTAACTCGCTTATCTTCACAACAACCTTATGAAGTAGGTATTTATTACAATCTCCATTGTTAAAGATATACTGAGAAACGAGTACTCATCACAGAAGAATGTATAAAATGTGAATAATGATAAAATGAACATCTAAGTATTCACTATCCCTCTTAAGAAATAAAATACACATCACCTTCCTCTCCTGTCCCATCTTAATGAACCATTATTTTGAATGTGTTAATAACTTCTCTCTTCCCTAAGGTTTTTTTTTTTTTTTTCTCTATCCTGAATATCAATACAGGATTTCATGTTTTCTATGAATTGCTGATATCTTCTCCCATTTTATGCCTTTTTTTCTGTTCATTGTATCCTTTGTAATTAATTTTAATGTAGTAAAATTTATCAATTTTTCTGTTTGTGATTTATAGCCCAAGTTTCTTGTTGAAAATATCCTACTCATTCTTGAGTTTATAATGATGATATTCCATATTGCTTTCAAGAGGCTTTATAGTTTTGACTTTTACCCCCTGGAAATGATTTTTATGAATGATGTGACACATAGGTAATCATTTACATTTTACAGATTAAAAAATGACACAAGGTGATTAATTGCCTCGCTCAAGGTTCACAGATGGTAAATCGTAGAGCTAGAAATTGAACCCAGGCAGTCTGGCTCTGGATGCTGCCTCCTCAGGTATAACTACAGCAAGTACACAGATGCAGTAATGGATGTTCAGGGAAGTGAAGTGACTTGTCTAAGGTAACACAATCAGTAAGAGCTACCTACAGAGAATATGCAAAATTCAACATGCTTTATACCAGAGTTCATACACTTTCCTTACTATGGACTGCCTCCTAGGACCACATCCTGGTCTTATGATTCTGTTTCTACAAATTCTCCTTTCTTCTTGCTTTGGGGAACCATTTTATTCTTTAGTTACTTTTGCAGAGAGCTGGTTTTAGCCATATTCTTTCTATGTAACTGGTTTAACCCACAAAGTAAAAATTTATCTCTTAATTCTGAATTTATCTGATGTCATGTTTCTCTGAATTTATCACAGTCTTATTTCTTCGTCTGAATTTATATGTAATTTGTACTTCTTAGAGTCCCATCTGCTAACCTTCCAATATTGTGCATTCAAATGCTATTTATAGCAGATCGTCTTACTCTTAGCTTCTTGTTACCTCTTTTTCAATGATTGCAATTAACACTTCAAGGATTTCTTTGATCTCCCTCCTTTCCTTCTCCTTGGGCTCATCTTTTACAGTTTCTTCCATTTAATTCACACTCAGCTACTTCTACACAAGTCAAAGATAATAGCTGACTCTTCCCTGCCATGCCTTGCTAGGATAGAGATAAAGGTAAACTTTTTGATCAAAGTTGGCCACTGTTTCTTACTCTTAAAGATGAATTATAAATGCTCAGCTTTGTGGTTAGTTTGGCTTTCAATGAAGCAAACTTAAGTTATTTCTGGAATTTTAGAAGGTCTCTGATACAGCCTAAATTAGCTCTAAGTACAACTGTCATGCATTTAAATTACTCTTTTGATTTTGCTAATACATCTCTCCCTGCTCAAAATGCCATTTGTCCTATGGTCACCTACTGAAATTCTGCTTATCATTTAAAGTTCAAGTCAGATATCACCTCCCTGTGAGTACTCTTCTGATCAGCCAAAGCAGAATCCAGTGCATAACCAAAGCATTTTACATCACTCTTAGCTTAATATATTCAGTTTTGGAATACTTTAGTATTATACATATGGAGTCTCCCAATATATTGCAAGTTCCTTCAGGAAAACAACCTAGAACTTATTTTAGGTAACTATAACTACAATAATCTTTCTTGTTGGGATTATAGTTTTCTAATGAGAATTTTATAGGCCTATTGTAATACATTTGAAGGTATGTATTAAGCTTAAATGAATGACATGATTAGGTGGGCTGAATAATCCCTTAATCCTTCATGAAATTATTTAGGATTTACTGTATACCTGGAATTATATCTTGCAGTAAAGATAATAGCATGAACATAACGCTGGTTCTATCTCATAGACTGCTGAGGTAGACAGATGAGAAACAAAAGAGAGGCCATGTGGTGTCATGGAAATGCCCATGCTTGAGTGTCAGCAAAGCTCCTTGGTTACCAGCTTTGGCATGTGCTATTATTGGTAGAGCCTTGGATAAGCCTTCTAGTCTAATGGTGCCTAAATGTTTTCATTTGCAAAATGATGGGAATAAATTTTCACCTTTTGGGAAAGCTTTTAGGTATGGAGATAATGCACAATTATCAATAGATGAAAATGATGATGATTATTATTATAGCATAATATAACATATTAGCTAATGTGAAAGCAGCCAAGATTGTTTTAAAACAATTCAGACTGGAGGATTAATTTAGATGACTAAGTTAATCAAGTGGTATGTCCACTAAAACCAAACTTGTCCTTGGGACACAGTCTGCTTGTAGAAAGAACTACTGTCAGGAGTCCTTCAAATTTCATAGGCAAGAGAATAGGGAAGTAGATAAAAGTTATTTAATGATTGTTATCTGTCACTTTCTTATTAGTGGCCCTATAAAGGCCATTATAAGGTTTTAATATGTTCTCCATTGGCATAATAGCTATGTGAATAAATGGGCATTATAATCCCCTTATTACAGACATAGAAACTGAGATTCAGAGAAGTTCAGTGTCTTACAGTCACACAACATCTCTGATATTGTAGTCTAAAAAGCCTAATTATACTTCAAGAAAAGCTTGTGTGTGTGTGTGTGTGTGTGTGTGTGTGTGTGTGTGTTTAGCTATTTTACCAGGGAGCATGTTATTGAATAATGACTTTGAACATCTTCCCTTATTAACTCCATTTCAGGTGTGTTTTGGGAACAGTGTCATCTTTTTGTTGCACCAAATGACACATAATGTACTGTCCAGGATAACAACTGAAACCTAAAGTGTTCTTTAAAAAATTCCAATCTGAGTTTTTAGAATGTAGTGGGCCTATGACTACTGGCAAATGGAGGTAATCTTTGCCCTCCTAGATGAGCAGGTAGCTGATGTACCTCTCACATAGTGGAATAGAAGACTATTATTTCTAGATGAAATAGTCTGTCTGTTGGGAGCATCATTCTCATTATGTAATCTAGGTTGAGTTGATGCAAAGGATATAATTAAGCATTGCTACAAATTTTGTCTGTGCCTCCTTGTGGCTGGTCCTATTCTTTTCTTTTCTTTAAATTACTGGAACATGTTTGGCTGCACTTTACATTTCATATATACTGTGATGTAGTCAGGCTTTCAATATTATAGTCTTTTAATTAAAGAAATATCCAAAATTTGTTATGAAATAATATTGCTGTATATTTAACACTGAATTGTTTATGTTCTTCTCCTTTACTATAAATTTGTGAAAATGAAGGTTCTTACATGTGTTCGTAACATTATAGTACAAATATATTATATTTATGTTATATATATTTGTGTAATTACATATGTAAGAATATATGCATATATAGCCTCTTAAAGTAGTCTTTTCAACAAAATAATCAACAAGATAAATAATGAGTAGAATTCAAAGTATTTTTGAACATGGTTATAAATATGTTCACATCTTCAAATTTGAGGAACACTCTGCTAGTATTTTTAATACTAAACATGAAAATGACATATAAAAGGGAATATATTTGTCCAGGGAAAAAAATAGATGAGTATTCTGAGGTGATACCTTTCATAACTGGAGTAGCCTCACTATGTGGCACACTAAAGCCTTGGCAACAAGGACAATGAGGAGAGGAAAGAAACTAGAATTGAAGGATACAGGGCCTGGCTCTGTGACACTGAGTCTAGTCAACATGAAAGCCCTGGCATGGTTTGGGCAGATGTCAACACCTTTGCTTGGGGAACATGAAGACAGGAAGAATGTCAAATCTGGCCTGTGTGGCAGTGTGAAGGGCTATTAACTAATATAACCTAGTTGGTGGTGGTGGTCTAAGGACAATGTCATGTATCTTATAGCCTTGGGTAGAAAATCAAGGAGACATCAAAGAGAGGAAAATAATCACCTGGTAAGAGCTGCACAGGTTTCACAGCCGTGTTGGTTTCAGGAAAAATCATTGTCTTATGAGGCAAATGGAACAGGCCTGCTTTGTCCTCTGGAAGTAAATGTCAACATGCTGTAGGAGCCAGGGAGCAGAGAAAACTGTGACTTGGAATCTACTTAAACTTAACCAAATGCTTATCCATGGCACACCAGACACTGGGCCTATTTATTACAATCCAAAGCCCATCACATGATAAACATAGAGCTTCTTACATAGCCTCTGACTTTGCCATAGTTGGCTCAGAGAAAGGGGCAGATGAATAGGGGTTCAGAAAGGCAGAGTCAGCAAGAAATTAAGTTCACCTAAAACTGCAGCCTGTTACTGACCTACCAGATAATATCAGAGAATAGAAAAAAGAAATGGGATAATGAATAGCTATTGCTCCACTTGCGGCTGATACAATAATTTGTTAGAGGTTTCCCAATCTGAAAAACAAAATATCCCTGTCTAAAAGTCCAACTCAGGCTTCTTGGGGATCAATAAATATTTGAAAAAAGATTATCAAATGAAAGTAGTAAACAAGCTACCTTAGATTAAAGAACAAAGACAAAAGCAACCTTCATTTTTGCAAATTTTCCCATAACTAAATATTCCCAAATGCTTTACAAAGCTTTTAATTGCATGCTAGCAGCAGAGGAAATACTGGTACTGCTATGTGCCAGCTTTAGCCTACACAGTGCAGGGAACGTCAAATGAACTCACTAGGTATGAGGGATTTGCAGAAAGCTCACTCAATCTCTTCTCTTGGAAAGCACACATTCTCATTTCCAAGTACCCACACATTCAATGGGGAATAAAGTGGCCTATCTACAATGCTTCCACCGAGTAGTCATGAAAACAGGAAAGTAGTCAAGATGGGGTGATAGAAGTGGGTGACACTTGCAACCTAAGATTCCAGTTCGAACCTTATGATGCAAATATAGGCAGGGCTAGAAAACAGCTAGAGTCATGTGCATCCACAGAAAAAGACCTGAGCACCAAGTAGGGTATGAGAGTAGAGGGCAGGGAAGCTTTAGAGAACTTCAGCTGGAGAGAGACAGAATTGGCAAGACCTAGGGTATACAAAATGATCCAGAAACATTTTAGGTTTCTCTTTTTAAAGGTTGGCCTACATTTCAGCACACCCACTCTCTTTAGATCTATAGGTAACAAAGAGCTCCCACAAGCCCTTTCTCATCTGGCCCTTAGTGCAGGGACAGCATGACTAACCAGACCCTGAAATAATTCAACTGTGAACTTAGATGAGTCAAGGCCTGGAAGCCTGAAACCCTAAGACTCAATGGGAGAATTGCTTATATTTTAGTATAATAGGATTATGAATAACTGTATGGACATAGCAAGAGATGAGACTCCATATTATGCAAGAACCTTGGGAGGAAGGGCCTGGTATAGCTTTGAAATGAGTTCAGATTTTATTTCATATAAAACGGACATCCACTGAAAGATTTTAGGCGGTAGCAAGATAATTATTACTTCACTTTTTCAGTAAACATGGACTGAGTGCCTGCTTCTTGCCAAGCATTAGGGATGGATAACACACAGCGCTCTATCTCAAGGAACGTACGATTTGGTGGGTGAGCCTCTTGTGTAAACTAAAAACCACAGCTAAGTATTTATTGGTAGTGCTATAGTAACATCATATTTTATGCTTATTTAAGGATAATAAAGAAGGATGAGAGGTTGGTCAATTTAACCTAAGTGTTGGAGGTAAGGGATTTGAACATAAAAGCTAAAAGTGGATGATAAGATAACTTTTGAAAGATCAGTAAGAGCTCATTAGGTGAAGAACCAGAGAAAGGGCATTCTGAGTACAGGCAGACACATGATCAGGGCATGGAGATTTCAATCAGTCTGACTTGTTTGGGAAAGTGTCTGAGTGTATCTGCAATGCAGAGGTGAGTGGGTGGGGTTACAGCAGCTAGAGATACAAATCATCACCTTTGAGCCCACACTAACGGGTCCTGACTCTGGCAGCAGTGTGGAAAACAGGTGAAGTTTGGGGTCAATAAACAGGTTAAGAGATCATCACAGGTGCCCACTCAAAAAGATCATGACACTAAACAAAACAACAGCAATGGGGATGAGAGTAGTTGTCAGGTGTCAAGCAGTTAAGGCTGCAGACATGATGTGGAGATGAGGAAGGAGGAGTTTTCCAAGTTGACACTGTGGCTTCTGGCCTGGGTCATTCTGGCTGAGGAGGGTGTCTATTCCTTTAATCTTTGCCTCCAGAACAGGTAATAGTATTTCTTCAGTCAACCACAGACTATTTCATCATTACTAGTGAAAAACAGAAATAAACACTTTGAACTATTTGTTGCTTTATAAAGTACTTTTCCAGATGCATCTCGTTTGTCTTCATCACGTCCAATAATTTAACACAGGGTTTGGCAATCAGCAACCACTTGTTGAATGAATGAATAAATGAATGAATAAAAACAGTGTTCAATGATGTTGGATAGAGATTGAATATTGTGCCTGAATTTAAATCTTAAGCATTGTGAATCTTTTTGAATCTTGAGTATTAATAATCCTAAGTATAGTGCCTGTAGTTTGGATTGAATTCTGATTCAAAGCCTAGTGTTTATTGCAATGAACCATAACAGCAGCTTTCTACACAGAAGGAAAAATAAAGATATCAAGCCATAGCAATCGGTGTAAGATTGAGCCCCTTACCATGTTCCACTAGTAGCCTCTAGTTACAAAATAGTAATAATATCTCTCTTAAGAGACTATTTTATGTTTAAATTAAATGAGATGATGAAATCTCCCAACACATGGGAGGTACTGGACACAAGTTAAAGGAATATGCTTTGATCATATGTTGCCCTACTTTACAGCAATTCTTTTCCTTTTTCATTCTTGCCAGTTTGTGAGATGCTGGCTACAGAATGTGGTCATTAAATTATTTCTAAAGATGATACAGAAAGGCTCTCAAGAAGACTCTACATCTTAGTACTTCCCTTAGCAATTTCCACACATTAACAATTCACATAAACAAGTTTCAGACTCAATTTTGTAACATAGACAGGCAGCTACACTTAATTCACTAGCAGGCAGCTACACTTAATGACCATGTAGGGTGAATGTATGGCCATGTAAGCTGAAGGAAATTCCTGGTCTCTGTCATTTAGGTGCTCTGACAGTACTTGAGTGAAAGATTCACTCCAGAGAGTTATGAAAAATTTTAGTGCTAGGATTTGAACTTTGTTGATGTTGATTTGTGAGAAAAAGGAAATCATTCCAAATATGATTCAACAATGGGCTAGCTATCAATTTTAACCATTGGTCACTATTTGGCATGGTACAACGACTGATCTCAATAGACGTTTTACAAGTGTATGTAATTATGCTTGACACACTATTATAATCAACAATGAAATCACAGACAATACAAAAGTAAAAGACCAGTAAGATGGGTAGAAAAGGCCCTTTAGGACCAGGACATGTGGGTTCCAATATAAGCCCTGCCAAAAATGAGCACAATAACAGAATAAGTCTCTTGACTTTTCTGAGCTTCAATAAATTTTATAGTACATCACAGGGAATGGTAAGGTTTAATATAATGATATAGGTAAGATTGCTTTGTAAACTCTAGAATGCCATCTAAGTAATAAAATCAAGGTGCTATCTTTGTCATTACGGTGGTCTTCATCATCATCATTGTCCTTACTTTGAATAGTCTCAAACTGAGTTTCAAGTTCAGGGTTTTGATTGAAAGAAGAGCACAAGGTAGCCATCAATTGAGGTTCCCTTGAGAAGCAAAGTTCAATAAAAATATAAGAAACATATGCAATTTTTAGTTTTCTAGCAGCCACATTTAGAAATGTAAACAAAATGCAAAAAAGAGTTGATGAAATTAATTTTAATAATGTATTTTTAACTTAATATATTCAAACTAATATCATTTTAACATGCAAAAAAGAGTTGATGAAATTAATTTTAATAATATATTTTAACTTAATATATTCAAACTAATATCATTTTAACATGTAATCATTATAAAACTGATTTTACATTATAAAATGTTTAATTACTATAATTTTTACTTTTTTATGTTTTCTTTAGAATTACAGCATAACTAGGATGCTAAATTTTCATCAGAAATACTTGATCTGCATTTAGTTTTTACAATATTTAGAGAAAAAGTTGATGTATGTATCTATGATGTTTCAAATACACTTAAAAGTTCTCCATAACTGAATGTAGGGCCAGTTTTTAAATTTAAATTAATTAATAATAAAAATTTGGTTTCTCAGTTGCACTAGCAGCATTTCCAGGGCTCTGTAGGTACATGTGGTAGTGACTAACAGACTGGGTAGCATAAGCTCTAGAGTACAATGTTTGCCAGGATTAGGGGTGGTAGAGATAGAATAGTTCAGCAGGTACTAGGAATCAGCAGGGACATGAGGATATAGGAGCACAAAAAACAATATGTAAGAAGAAGAGTAATCATACTAATAATTTCTCACATTTCACTTTAAGAAGTACTTATTTAATATTTAAAATATGCCAGGTACTGGGGATTCAGTGACAATTATCCTTATCCTTGAGCAACTTAGTGGCCAACAGTGGAGTTAGATTAATAAAAGTTTATAGCAAGTTACAGTTTAACTAGAGTTATATGGGTGCTACTTCATCTTTTCACCACACTGTAAACTCAGTAGGAATTGTCAGTGTTTTAGATGAGGGTAACTGAGCTCAGAAATGCTATTTTACAATATTGAGATGAAACTTTGGGTTCAAGGATACTACTCTACACTCGACAGGATCATGCCAGAGGGGAGAATGTTTCCAGACTGTGCACTTGGTAGGTGCTCATGTCTTTTTCAAAATAATTGACATTCCTGTCCTTTGGTATATATATCTACATTATTGGATTCTGGCCACAGGGAAGAGTGAAAACACTCTAGAGTTTAGGCCGTCTTACCCTTTAGTAATTAGTCTTAAGATCCATCAGTAAAACATAGCTACTCCTTTTTAATTCAGAAACAGGCCCTGGGGTTGAAGATACTTTTCTTTTTCTCTTTCTCTCTCTCATAACTACTAGAAACATCTTTTTTCAAGGCAGGAGGGAAAGTCTAACCTATTTTAGAAGAGAAATCAATTTCAAGACTTAGAATCCTCTTGAACAAGGTAAAAATCCTTAAGGCTCTGGCGGAGAATTCTCTCAGGAAGATCCACATCCTGTAAGGAGTGTCCCACATAATGAGCCTTCTCAGTTCCATGAATTGCAGCAACTTATTTTCCTCAAGAACTTGAAGCCAACCTGCTCTATGCTTCCCCTATCAAGTACATCTATTTGATATCTCTAGGCATATCTGTTCCACTGCTCCAATTGCCTTAAGTGTCTGATAGAGAGGCAGGTGTGAGTGTCAGGATCCTCTTTCTCTGGCAGCGAAAGTTTCTTCCTGTAGGAGCCACAAGCATCTCCATCTGATAGACTGACTTTGTTCTGCTTCACTGGCTTTGATTCGGAACCCCTACACGTAAAGCCAAATTATTATTTCCCTTGACCTGATGAAGTACCAAAGAGTAAAAAAAATGGCAGACCATTTTTCTAGTTTGCTATCTCTCTTGTATTGATTGTGCTCATCCATGTTGCTGTGCTGGAAGTTGTACTTAAAATATCATATAATGCAATGTTTTCTACCCATTGAGAAAGTATCAAGAATGTCACTTCTGGAAAATAACTGTCTTTGAGAAAAAAATTAGATGTATAACTTAAGAAATGAAGTTAAAGGAAAAGGGGTGGCTTAATATAGATTAAAGCTCAATAATGTGCTTTAAAAAAGAAATGTGTTTTTTATTCTGAATTTCATCACCATGGATTGTATCTCATATATATATGTTTTTTTTTGCTGTGTATGAGAAAAAAGAATAGACTCAGCAAGGGAAGGAGAATAGAAAAAGAAGGAATAAAGGGAAAGGAAATGCCAGGTGCAGTGGCTCATGCCTGTGATCCCAGCACTTTGGGAAGCCAAGACAGGCAGATCACTTGAGGTCAGGAGCTTCAGACCAGCCTGGCCAACATGGCAAAACCCTGTCTCTACTAAAAATACAAAATGTAGCCGGGTGTGGTGGCATGCACCTGTAATCACAGCTACTCAGGAGGCTGAGACAGTAGAATTGCTTGAACCAGGGGGATAGAGGTTGCAGTGAGCCAAGATCATGCCACTGCACAGAGCCAGACTCTGTCTCAAAAAATAAATAAATAAATAAAGGAAAGGAAAGACAGCATTTGCTCCTCTATGTCTTAATCATATCTTTATCATAGAAAGGTCTTCATTACTTTAATCATGTTTTATTCTGGTACTGTATACTACCTTTTGCTATCAGTCCTGCACCCTTTTCTTAAACTATCATAACATAAAAGTGGGTTGTTAACACCCCCCACATAAAGACTTCATCCTGAATTATTTTGCTGACTCAGGCTGGATGGACACTACACCTAAGTTTCTCCAAAGCCTCTTTTTGAATCTGATGCTAGCACAATGTTTATGGTTTCAGCCCAAGATTCACTTTGGGTTTATGACTAAAATAGTCTTCTGACTACAATGCCTCAGATTTTCTTCATATATTTTCTCTTCTTTTAATAGCTCTGCACCTGCTTACCTCCAAGGCCTGTTCTGTGCAACCTGCTTTGGGAGACTTCTGTGAGTCAGGAGAGACTCCCTATCTATGTCTCCAACAAAAGGACAGAGAATGTCTGAGATATTAATATTTCCAATGCTTGATGAACAAGTGAAGGATAGATGGATGGATGAACGGGTGGATATATGGATGGATAGATGGGTGGATGAATAAATAGATGAATGAGTCAATGATAGAATCCACATGACACAGGGAAGGATGAAGCAAAAGACAAGGTGAGACTATATATGCAATAAGCTGTTACCCAGAATACTATTAACTGACACTTAACCAGCTCTGCAGCACAATGATAACTGATAAGGCTAAAAGTGTCCCTGAGCCTCCAAAAAAGTTAAAGTGCCTTCTGAATTCTCAAAGGAAAAATAAAGTGCATTCCTTGTAATTCAGTACTCAGAATATTAGGTTGAACTCAAACGCTCTGAATTGGCAACACATGTAAATATTGGTGTACATAACATCAATGTGATTTTTTAAATAGTAAAAATTAAAAATGAAAGTAAATTCAAAAAGTAATTAGCCCAACAGGCTTATTATATGAATTGTCCATACTCCGTTGTCTATTTACTCTCTAATTACTCATAAACTTGCTTCTAGCAGGTTTGTTCTCACTGCTCCCTCAAGCTGCACTTGTCACGATCATCAATAAGCTGCACGTTACCAGATTCTGGGGTAATCACAGTCCTCATCTTATTCAGCCTACTAGCAGCATTGAAACAACTGATAATGTTTTCATCGAACCTACTTTTTCACTTGGTTTCCAAGACAATATTTTCTCTTGGTTTTGCTCGTAATTGATGTTTCTTTTTCTCAGTGTCTTCTGACGGCTTCTCCTGTTCTCTAAACCTGTGCTCCTGCCCTTCATCGTCTGTGCCTTTACTCATTCCCTTGGTGATGCCTTCCACTGCTATGGTTGCAAATTCATTCATAATCAGATGATTCCTGGATTTTAATCTCACACTTTGAGCTCACCATTTTCCCACACTTATTTATCTTACTACTGACTCAAGATCTCCACTTATAGTTGTAGCATCTATATCTATAATCTATGTGTAACTGTAACTGTATCAATATCTATATTTTATCTATATATTTTAACATCTAACTCTGATCCTTTGCTTCTTCTCTACCCATGCTAAGTCTACTCTTCTTACAGTTTTCCTCATCTCAGCAAATGAAATTTTAGAGTCATCCCCGATTGTTCTATTTCTCACACATCTCAAATCCAATTCTAAAGCAAAAATTTCATGCTATGAAATAGACCTTCAAAATAAATCTAGAATGATTTTTTCCTGCTTTCCCTGCTACCACCCTAGTCCATGTCACTAGCAGTGCCTAACTGGCCTCCTTGCATTTACAGTTGCTCATCCTCTGCAACAGTATCCACTCCATAGAAGAGTCAGAGTTTTAAAAAGTGGTCAGATCATGCCACAAATCTACTCAAAATTCCCCAATTAGATTCCCCTCTCAGTAAAAAGCATGCAGAGAGCTTCGCGCTCTGCATGACGTGTTCTCTGCCAACTCTCTGACCTTGTCTTTTACCACCTGACCCTTGTTCACTATGCTGCAATCCCACAGCAGCCTTGCTGTTTTGGTGGCTATATTAAGCATGGGTTTGCCTCAGGCTCTTTGACCTCACTGTTCCTTCTGCCTGGAATGCTCTTTCCCTAAAAATGTGTATGTGCTCGTTCCTTTATTTCCTTTAGGTCTCTGTTCAAATATCACCTTAGCAGAAATGCCTCTACTGACCATGCTATTTGAAATTTTACCCACCTGCTTCTTTAACCTCTTTATCCTGTTTCATTTTTTGTAACTCTTAGAAGAACTTGACATATATTTACATGTATCTATTCATTTGTCTGTCTGTTTTTTATCTCTTCAAATACTATTTGAATTCCAGGAGAAAGAGACTCTACCTGTTTCGTTTACCACTGCCCTCAGCACCTAGAACAATGCCAGAACCTAGTAGGAACTCAATAAATAAATAGTTTAAAATATATGAATAAAATGGAGACTTAGACAGTGGCCTGGAGTGGCCTGAAGAGCCAGTAAAAGAGATGGAATTCTGCCTCCCAGTTTGGTGGTATCCTGCTTGACCGCTAATAGATGGATTTCTAAGCAGATGGGATTATAGGAGTATTGTGCATGTTCATATACAGGCATAGAATATCAACAGTTCATTTGATTATTATTTGCTGATTATTCACTTCGTGCGAGGCACTGAGGCACAGAATGAATAATGCAGAACACATATTTTCAGGCTACAAAAAATTCTCAGGAAATTGTACCGTTGGAGTCCAGGCAAAGAATTCTTTTCCTAGGTCCATAGTGTTTGTGTAATTAAGATGATAATGCTTGAGTCAGTTCTGCAGAATTGAGTGGCCAGGCAGAAGTAAGGGCATCCTAAACAATGAGACAACATGTGCCAAACTCTAGAGTCACAAGAGAGGCCAGCATGTTTAGGAAATTGCAAGAAATACAGATGACAAAAAGAGGAGAGGAGGGAGGCCAAAGAGACAACCAGGTGCCACAGGGTGGAAGGCTTGAGAGGTGATTCTACAGCATGTGGATTCTAGTCCTGAAGACTGTTGGGAGACTCTGAGTGAGAGATTTTAAACAAGAGATGAGAAAGAGGATTTCCATTTGGGAAAGATAATTCTATTTGCCACTACTGAGAAACGCTGTTTGGAAAGACACAATGAAGCCAGTTAGGAGGCAATTATCATAATACAGGTAACAAGGTAATGGGGGTCTGATATAAGGTGATGATAGTGAAATGTATTCTGTTATGCAAATCCTGTTGGAATTATAGAATCATAGTAAACATAAACATGTTGCCTCTGTGTCCCTTGGAGGAAACAAGAAGAGCAAATAAGTACCGTCCTTCAAAGTCAGCATCCAGGCTTTCTTTCATTCAGAAAACAGAGGCATATATATATATATATATATATATGATTAAAATCTCAATAATCAGCCCTGACAACAGGGGTTGGTATCAGTGACAAAACTTAGAGAAGATAAGAAGAGGAGCTTGTAATGGTATAGCTAAGATAAGCATCTAGGTTTTTTGAAAAGGCGGAGATGAACAGAGACAATTCAGACACAAGCTGGCAAGATTAGGGATGGCTGGGTATGGGAAAAGAGGTGAGACTTTTCCAGGGAAACTGGAAGCATGAGACTGAAAATGATACCCTTCTTGGGGCTGGAAGCAGGCCAAGACCCAGTGAGAATGTTCTCACTCTTTGCTCCCCCTGGCTTCTGAAGCCTGCTCTCCTTTTATAGAAGGATGATTGTGAACAAAGACTTACAAGGGAGAGGGATAGAGAAGAATTGGCAGAATAATTTTCTGACTACAGAGGCTGAGTTTCCACAATGTAAGACCCATTGACAAGTGGCTATTTTTTTCATAATAAAGACCAGATATTTGATGCATTACTTCTAAAGCCTAATGATACATGGGAGAGCACAGAGAGAAATTTGGAGAACATCACTGAAATTAGAAGATAAAGAATTTGAAGGTTCAATGTTCTAAATCACTCATCCTCCCTATTTCGTTTTTCCCATTTGTAAAGTACAAAAGGTGGTGATGATAAGCCCTACCTTGTCAGTCATCAATGTGGGAAAATTGAGAAAGAGGTTGGCCCCACATGTTGGCTCACAACTGCAATCACAGTGCTTTGGGAAGCCAAGGCTGGAGGATAGCTTGAGGCCAGAAGTTTGAGACCAGCCTGGGCAACATAGACACTATCGCTATAATATTTTTGTTTTTAATTAGCCAGGTGCGGTGGCCCGCACTTACAGTCCCAGCTATTCGGGAGGCTGAGTTGGGAGGATCTCTTCAGCCTAGGAGACTGAAATTATAGTGAGCTATGATCATGCCACTGTCCTCCAGCCTGAGTGACAGAGGTAGGCCCTATCTCAAAAGAAAAAAGAGAGAGAGAGAAAGAGAGAAAGAGAGAAGAAATTTATTTAAATAAATATTATTACATGTGAGTAAATTATTAAATAATCTTTTCTCGAGATTTTCCTAAATGATAAATAAGCTATTCAGTGTGTTGAAATGTAAAGGCTAACCTTAAAAGATATATTTGCATTTTTCTTTTGTTGCTCATTTTCCCCCATGAAATGCTAAAGCCATTCTTAATTGTAAATGTTTAAACATGCATACATGCAATGAGGATCTGGCTTCCAGGATACATTATTGTTCTATCTTTTCTTGTCCTTCTTTTCTCAGCTACTTTTAGGCCATTTGTTCAAAGTGTTATTGCTCGGTAGGTGCCATCTACATGGTATTTTGTAGCTTCCATGATGACAGACGCACAAAATGAACAATGAATAACTGTAAAGAAAATGTGCATGAGCCTTAAATGTTATTATTCTCACAATCTCCAACTATAGGATCTTCAATATTGACTGTGACAAATGCATACCAGTGATTGTTCAGCCAGGACTTAGATGCTCAAAAACAGACTAATGTCACACCCCAGGGTCTAGGAGCCTGACTTCTAGTTTAATGCTTTTAAATTCAAGAGTTTTTCTACCTTTGCATGCACCAAACACTTTCTGCTCCTGCTTCCTTGACAAATGTGCTATTTCAAAAAGATGTAAAATCCTGGGAAATGTAATTGGAAGGATGTGTGCCCCTAATGTCATGGGCAAACACCAAAGCTAGGTTTTCAGAGGGAATCACTCATCATCTGGTCAGGCCATTGGCTTTCCAGGTCCAGCTTACACTAAACAGAACAGTGGAATACTGATCAGAGAAAAGGAGAAGACTGTATTCTGGCCAGTGGGAAGGACAGTGCAGAGCCTTGACAGGAGTAAATGTAGGCTTGTTCTGGGAAATTAAAGTAATGTAATATGTTTGGAGCTTAGACTTGGAGAAAAGGTGTGAGGAGCTAATGGAGAGAGATGGGACAAAAATGTAAAATAGGCGTGAGACTGTGAAAGGTTTCCAGTCAGTTTTAAAGGTAGTAAAGGATTGTCTTAATTATTCGTCGAGGGTGAGCAATGCTTTGACCTTAATGCATAGAGATGCTTTGGCCTTACAACACATTTGTTCGGGTCTTAAATGGCAACTTTCTCTAGGATTTGTCGTTGGTGTTCCCCTATAACTTAATGGTTAGCGACACTTGCAAAAGAGAAGTACTGTAGATTAAAGGTTAACAATCTACTTTCTGGAGTCATATTGCCTGAATCCATATGTCTGTTAGATATGCAACTGTGAGCAGATATTTAATTTCTTAAGACTCAGCATCTTCATCTGTAAAACTGAAGAAAATAATAGTGCTTATTTTGTATAGTCATTGTGGGGATTAAAAGAGTGTTTAGCCCAGGGCCTAGAATGTACCTGGAAAAGCAAACACATTTCCTTGTATTATTACGGTTGTTATATTTATAAGGGACTTTCATAGTTTCTCCTGTATGTAATGCAAACTTATTAAACATCTACAATGGGCAAGCACTACAAAAAGAAGAGAGTTCCCAGCTATAGAGATTGAAGAGCACCTATGCAGTACACGCCTTTGGTTTGGCCAGAGCTCAGTGCCCTGTGGACACAGTACTCCATCCACAGATCTCAGCAGGCATCTGAAATTCTCAATTTCCTTCCACAATCAGTTGTCAGGACCTGCCTGAGAAGATAAATTAAGCTTTGGTTCATGGTGACATGACAGTCTAAGGTGGAGGCTGTGTTTAAGTGGGGTCAGATGTTCTTTAGCTCAGTTCCCATTGAGATCATCTTTAGATTATGGATGGCACTGTGCTTCTCCTAAACAGTGATCTGAGATTAATCACAAACCTTCATTGTGCCTTTTGAAAGTGTGTGTTCATAGTCAAAAATTTTCCCAATAGCCAAAATATTAATAATTTTTTGGTGGACCCAAATATACCATGTAGCAATAGTTTTTTAAAATCAGGTTTAACATATCAGTGGCACATTTGAGAGATTTTCTATTTTTCTACTTAGCTGTCAAGTTGATATAGCTAACATTTACTTTATGCCAGGTTCTATATTAAATGCTTTCCATGCATTACCTCATTTTATCTTCACAGCAACTTTTTTGTTCTTCCCATTGTATTGATGCTACAACTGAGGTTTCATGGCCTGTAAGAGGCAGACTTTAGATTACAACAAAGATCTGGTCTATACAAAGCTTAAAATTAGTAACCGCTGTGCTAGAGTACTTACTGTGAAAATAAAGAATTGTTTCCTTTTAGGATTAAAATTCAGATTCTTAAGATCCCCTTTGGCATCCCTCTCTTTGGGGTCAAATGCATGTGTAAAATATATTATACTTTATATGCACATATAAATCTCCATTCGCTGTCTTTTATGAATGGAAACAGCACCACTGAACATAATGCAAAATACAGGTAGGGTTTTAAAGACCCATATGTGATGAGCAATCTGTGCACATAGAAGTGTTCATTTATATGAATTACTAGTAGTGTCTAGTGTTTATAGGTAACCAATTCACATACCAATTCACTCCACGTGCTCCTTAAAAACCTTATTCACTTTATGGCTTTCAATGATTTCTTACAAATTCACATACAGTTTTTAGGAACTTATGTACAGTAATATCAACAACAGCAACAATAATAACAGACTACTACTAACAGTGCCACTAATACCATTTATTAAAGTAATATATGCTTAGGCAGTACCTAAGCACTTCATATGTGTCATAATGTAGTAAAAATTATCCCCATTTTACAGGTAAGAAAACTAAGATTAAAAGAGGTTAAGCAATACATACTAGGCCATATAGAGTAAAAGATGAAGTCAGATTTCAAATACAAAGAAAACTCAATCCAAAACCACTGCATATTATTTGTACTATACTCAATCAGAAATAATTTTCGTTGTTGTTCAATACCACTTCTCATTGCTACTTAATCATATCTACTTCACTCTTCAACATTCTGGAAATAATTGGAAGTATTATTCTCTCCAGCCTCCCCTCGTCTGTTAGCCTCCCCTCCTCTACTGAGAGTTGGCATCGCCTAGGGGCTTTTTGTGGCTAGAGATACAGAAGACTTTGGTTGAGGGGTACAAATGGGGGTATGCTTGCTGAAATCACATTGTATACCACAGCAGATCCCAAATTGAACACCAACATTCATTAATCAAAACAGTCAGGCTCAAAACGTTGTGAGTGTTAAAAAAGCTGAGAGGGCCAGAAAAAGGTTTGGTAACTATAATATTGTATATATGTTGTTGCGGGAAGTCAGGGACCCCAAATGGAGGGACTGGCTGAAGCCACAGCAGAAGAACATAAATTGTGAAGATTTCATGGACATTTATTAGTTCCCTAAATTAATACTTTGATAATTTCTTATGCCTGTCTTTATTGCAGTCTCTGAACATAAATTGTGAAGATTTCATGGACACTTATCACTTCCCCAGTCAATATCCTTGTGATTTCCTATGCCTGTCTTTACTTTAGTCTCTTAATCCCATCATATTCTTCGTAAACTGAGGAGGATAAATGTTGCCTCAGGACACTGTGATGATTGCGTCAACTACACAGAGCATTTGTAGAGCATGTGTGTTTGAACAATATGAAATCTGGGCATCTTGAAAAAAGAACAGGATAGTAGCAATGTTCAGGGAACACCAGAGAAAAGACTTCTGGCTTCCAGTAAGCCGGATGGAACAGAGTCATATTTCTCCTCTTTCAAAAGCAAATAGGAGAAATATCGCTGAATTCTTTTTCTCAGCAAGGAACATCCCTGAGAAAGAGAATGCACCCTGAGGGTAGGTTTATAGATGGCCCCCTTAAAGTGTGCTGTCTTTTATGGTCGAAGCCAAAGGGATGAAATAAGCCCTGGTCTCCTGTTGCACTCCCAGGCTTATTAGGACGAGGAAAATTCCCACCTAATAAATTGTGGTCCGACAGGTTGTCTGCTCTCAAACCCTGTTTTCTGATAAGATGTTATCAATGACAATGCGTGCCCGAAAATTCATAAGCAATTTTAATTTTGCCCCATCCTGTGGTCCTGTGATCTCACCCTGCCTCCACTTGCTTTGTGATATTTTATTACCTTGTGAAGTATGCGATCTCTGCGACCCACACCCTATTTGTGCACTCCCTCCACTTTTGAAAATCACTAATAAAAATTTGCTGGTTTTATGGCTCGGGCAACATCGTGGATCCTGACAACATGTGATGTCTCCCCCGGGCACCCAGCTTTAAATTTCTCTCTCTTGTACTCTTTCCGTTTATTTCTCAAACTGACTGAGACACCTAGGGAATAGAAAAGAACCCATGTAACTCTCGGGAGTGGGATCTCCCAATAATATGTATTGTATATAATTCTGTTATTTAATTTATGAACTTGCAGACAATATGGATGTGTGTGTGTTTCAATTCATAATCTAGGAGTAGTTGTTAACTTAGGAATTCATAGGTGTCTTCAGAGGCAGTTATGAGTCAGCCATATTTACCACCAATTAATAGAAAAGGCTTTGCTAATTAATGTAAATATTAAAATAGGTTCCCAATGGTGATGAATTAGTAGTATTCAAGATCCCTGCATTGCTCAAGATATTTGAAGGCACCCCTCTCCCTAGTATGAAGAAAATGTTCAGTGAGATATTTGCCCATCACTCCCCAGGACAGTACTGAGGGCTGGATTCTGAAATGGATCTGCACCCAGCTATGACACCTGAGTATTCTCTTTGCCTAATGATGCCAAAAGGCTGGCTGTATCTTGTTTCTATATTGTTGCATGTTCTGTATCAACCTCTTTGGTATGTTACGTACATAGCACCTAAAGGACAGAAGATTGGTACATCTCTGAATGTATGAAATAGGCTATTGAGCTGTTATTGTGGAACTGAATTTAAAATAAATATCATTTCTTTTTTTCCCTCTTGGGTTTTTTTAATACTTTAAGTTCTGGAGTACATGTGCAGAACATGCATGTTTGTTACATAGGTATACATGTGCCATGGTGGTTTGCTGCACCCATCAACCTGCCATCTACACTGGTATTTCTCCTAATGCTAATTCCTCCCCTAGCTCTCCACCCCACAACAGGCCCCAGTGAGTGATGTTTCCTTCTCTGTGTCCATGTGTTCTCACTGTTCAACTCCAAGGATCTAGAACCAGAAATATCATTTGACCCAGCAATCCCATTACTGGGTAGATACCCAAAGGATTATAAATCATTCCACTATAAAGACATATGCACATGTATGTTTGTTGCAGTACTATTCAAAATAGCAAAGACTTGGAACCAACCCAAATGCCCATCAAAGATAAACTGGATAAAGAAGATGTGGCACATATATACCACAGAATACTATGTAGCCATAAAAAAGGATGAGTTCATGTCCTTTGCAGGGACATGGATGAAGTTGGAAACCATCATTGTCAGCAAACTAACACAGGGAGAGAAAACCAAATACCACATATTCTCACTCTAAAATAAATATCATTTCTAAGAAATATCTCTAAGTATGGCTGAATTTGCTGACACTTGCATTTATGATAATCTGATATCCAAGTACTCATGTTGAAAGAAAGTAGCTAACCCTCATTTCCATCTAATTTTAGGTGCTACCAAAATCTACTACAAATAACCAAATAATTGTACACAGACATCTTGGCATAGGCCAGTTCTTAACAACAGCAAAATTCTGAGCCTGGAATATGAGAGCTGTGGAAATGAGAGCAGAAAAGAAGCATTGAAAATAAATAAAATCTGGTCAGGGGAAATTTGACAGAACAGGTACTGAAGTCTGTTTCTTGCATTTACAAATTGAGTCCACTTTGGCATAAGATACCAGCCGACATCTAAGATGCAAGAGCTGGAGTGGAAGTTGACACCTTCTTTATACCCAAGATCTCTTTATTAATGATTTTCTCTTCCCAAAATAATTATAAGAAAAATGAACAATCAGTAGCCATTCTACCTACTGTAAGACAAATACTTGGATATGTCAAAGAATCCAACTGTTTATGTCCATCTTCTCCTACCATTCAAGTGACCAATACTTTGCTCTAGTATCTCCCCAACTCAGCCTCACTTCATCTCCATAAGTAAGTACTGAGTGCCTAGTTGTGTTACATGTGTAACAGATTTTCCTGATGAAAGCTCTCAATAAAATTGATGTGACTGTATAAATTGTTCAGGCCAAATGATCATCTAAAACAAGTTCCATGTGGAAGTTGGTGCTATATTCAATCCTCGTGTTGCTTTTCCAGTTTCCTAAATAATAGGCAACATTTTGGGTTCAGGTATCTATTTCTCTTTCTATTATTGCCATCAAAGTTTACAAAATTTCTAGGGAAAAGCAAAGTCTATGTATCAACTCTCACTAATTAATGTAGGGTAATACATGATCGCAGCTTTCTTAAGGAGTGACATAAATGCATCATCGCAGAGCAGCGTAGTCTATCTTTTTCAGGACTTTTTCTTTCTTTCTTTCATAAAGCAAAACTAAAGCTAGTGAACAACCAAATAGAAAACAAAAGTGAACACACACACACACACACACACACACAGAGCAAGCCAAAGAATCTCCTTCTTAATGGACTCTCTAGTGCTAGAGTCTTTTTATCAGTTGAGAGAGAGTCAGAAACTGCTCAGCTTCCTAGCCCTTTAATTCACTATTCAGTAGTCATGAGTCAGACGGAATAAAATACTCCTTTTCCCCAGTATGTCTAGAAAAGAAGCAGTAGAGCACATAAAAGCATTGACATGTTCTAAAGAGAGGTGGCTTTCTGTTATGATTCCACCCTGTTTGGACTTACACTTACCTTGCATTCAGCCCAGAAAGGTCAATATTTGGAAGAGAAGAAGATTATTTATGAAACCACAGGAACACACATTTCATTTGGATGTGCTAACTGTGCTTTCCGCACTTTTTTTTTTGCAGTATCTCCATAGGAAGCCAATATAAATGCTACCTATTATTTTTGTGAATTGAGCTTTTAATTTGCATCTGTTTTCTATTGGATAACTCCAGGAAATTGAGATCACAAAGTTTAAAAAGGAGAATACCTGTTTAATGTTCCATGGCAGTCAGATTTTGTGCTTGATGCTTGCTCACAGCAAAAGCCTCCCAGGCAAGAGGCAGAATGAGCAATTTAACCAATCACTGACTGCTTGAGTCCATTGTGGGAATGGAAAATAAGGCCATTGCGTTAATGGGGGAAAATAAAGTCTCATCTTGAGCACTGCATTGTTTAAAGAGAGACTTATTTTAATGTCTGTCATAGAAAATGGATATTTTAAAGCAATACACAAAAATTCAGAAAAGTAGTCTATTTCAAAGTTATAAACATACAGAAATCCAGCATTAAGCGTGCTAAAATAGTGTATCCATATTTTTCTTTGTTGGGTCTAATAAAGACTAATCACAAACTTTAAAATACAATGCTTTGTGAAAATTTTATAGATATTTATTGGAGGTTGACTCCTTTAGTCTCAGAAACTAGATCTTACTAAATGTCTCCTAAGTGTCAGGGACTTTGTATACTTTTTCTGTTTTAATATTTACAATAAATTACATTGTAAGATAGCTGCTCCTTTTTTTTTTTCTTTTCTTTCTGATGAAGGTTTGATACTATATTTGTCTGTTGATGTATCGGTTAGCTGTTGTTGTGTAACAAGCAACCACAAATTTCAGTGATATGCAACAAAAAGTTGACAGCTTATGCATATGGAACTAGCTCTCCTGTTCTTAGCTGGGCTTTCTCACAGGTCTGGAGATTTCCTGGTTGTCAGCTGGGATGACTGGAGCAATTTGACTCTGTTCTACTTGTCTCTCAGACTGTCACAGGTTGCTCCAGACACATTCTTCTCATTGGAATAGCAAAGTTGTAAGAGAGTAGAAATGCGCAGTTGCTTTTGCAAGTCTCTGTTAGCTCATTTCTATCAACACGTCATTGGACACAACAATGCATATAGAAAATATACTCTGCCTCTTACAAAAAGAAGTTTCAAGTTTCCACAACAAAAGGTGAAGAACTGGGCCCAATAAAGCATCCCATATACCACAGATGACAATCTTGTCTATTTATTTCACCAAATTATTGTCCAATTTCTGTTAATTAAACTTACAACTTATCTGCAATACTTGCTACCTTCCTATATAACGTAGAAAACTAGAAACCAAACCAGACACTCAACAGCCTTTGTATAGATCAGGTAAGTGTTCTAAAACCTTCTAAACTCATTTATTATTTTTATTCATAATGAAGATGGTGGTCATAGTAGTCATCATTACTGACATTTATTGTATTTCAGACACTGACTAAACACTTAGAAATCGTACAGTGATTCTGAGTGGGTATTATCCCAGTTTTACAAATGAGAAAACAAACCAAGGTACAGAGTGATAAGGAAAATGAGATGCAGAGAGATTAAGAGATCAGTCTGATTTTGTCTTGCTGGTAAGTATTGAACCTTGAATTTAAAACTAGATCCATCACATGATAACACCTGGACTCTCAAATGTCAGTCATTCCATAAGTCAAACCATCCAAATTGTAATAGAGAGAATTTCACGTCATTCCTCCTTGAGGAAATTACCATTGCTTCATGTCTCTTGACTATCAGAAAAATATTGCATTACCCTAGTGACATTCAAATTCCAACGTACTCTGGGTACAATATTATTCTCCACTCTTTCCCAACACATTTGTTCTAATGGTACAAAGTGCTCTGTCATGTCCTCAAGAGGCTTGCTCCTTCCCACTTCCCCATCTCAATTTAAGTCCTCTCCAACAGTGCCCCTCTTCACCCATCTGCCTTCTAGATGTCTGAACCAAAATATCCACTCTAGTTAATTACACTTTCAGTTTGTAAAAGCATTTAAGAGCTTATAAAGTGCCTCTGCATTCCTACATACATTAGTCAATTCTGACAACAACTGTAAGGACAAATAAAAGTTAAAACAACAGGATTGATATTCCATATTGCAAAGAAAGGAAGAGACCTCCCTCCTTCTTTTTCTTGGAGCATTTACTTTAGAATACTTAAAATTATAAGTACCTTTCTCCTCTCTTTAAAACGTACATAAATTATTTTGAAAACTAGATAGGCTTTTGTCAACTTAATGACCCAGGAATGTCTTTCTCAAACACCTGAAAACTATCTCTTTGAAATGTAACCATCAAGAGAAATAGAACCCTTATCTCCCAGTTTCCATGAGAGAATAACAGCCTAAATTCCATAGGCACCTTGCTTCAAGTTGTAAAACTAGTTCATCTCAGAAAGTTATGAGTAGTTTGTTTTTGCTATGGCCAAAGCCAATTAACTAACTCAGACGGTCACCTCAATTATCAGGTAAATTTAGGATGAACTATGTGTGACAAATGGTACTGTCAAATCCTCTATTTTGAGAATGAGTTTTTTACCATGTGAACATGTATGTAATAGGTTGTATCTGCTTGGCTAGAGAAAACAGTGAGAGTTCTTCCTGTCTTTGTAGCTTCTCAGTGGATTTCTTATGAAGAATAATCACATTCTGGATTAATGTTCAATTAATAATAAAACTATTTTCTTTCTGTACTACCTTTGTACAGAGGATCTTTGGGTTGAGGGAAGATTTTGTTTTTTATTATTTCCCCAATATACTTTGCAAGGTAAATATTATACTCATTTTTACAGCCTAGGAAACCAAGGCTTAAACAGATGAACTGCTTTGCACATTTAGACAGCTGTAAGTTGTAAAACTAGTGGGTCTATATGTGCATGAGATCTGGGATCATTTGTCTTGCTGATAATTGTATTCCCAATGTCCCACACAAAATACGGCATATAGTAAAGGAAGAGTTAGTATTTTGGGATGCATAAATAAAACCCTGAACCAAACTCCTTCCAATATTATATTTGTTACTAACTTTGTAGCAACTCTACATTGCTACAAATTTAGCAACAGCGAGTTGCCCACAACAGCTTGGAAACTGGGGGAAAAGATAATCATCTGACAGTGAATTTGTGGGAATAAAATAAATTTGACCTTTAAATAACATGAGAGTCAAGGGGGCTGACACCCTATGCAGTTGAACATCACACACTGGGGCCTATCATGGGGAGGGGGGAGGGGGGAGGGATTGCATTGGGAGTTATACCTGATATAAATGACAAATTGATGGGTGCTGATGAGTTGATGGGTGCAGCACACCAACATGGCACAAGTATACATATGTAACAAACCTGCACGTTATGCACATGTACCCTAGAACTTAAAATATAATAATAAAAAAATAATAAAAAAAGGAAAATTCATGTATAACTTTTGACTCCTCAAAAAGGTTAGCTACTTATAGCCTACTGTTGATCAGAAGCTTTATTGACAATGAAAACAATCAACACATATTTTCTATGTTATATGTATTATATATTGTATTTTCATAATAAAGTAAGCTAGAGTAAAAAAAAATTAAGAAAATTACAAGAAAAAGGAAAAAAAATTTAAGAGACAGGTTTTTCACTCTGTTGCCCAGGCTATAGTGCAGTGGTGTAATCACAGTTCACTGCAACCTCAAGTCTCAAGGGATTCTCCTGCCTCAGCCTCCTAAGCAGCTGGGACACAGACACACATCATCATTTCCAGTTAACTTTTAAAGGTTCTTTTTTGTTTTTGTTTTTGTTTTTTGTGTGTATGTGTGTTTTTGGTTTTGGTTTTGGTTTTTTTTTTTTTTTTTTTTTTTTTTTTTTTTTTTTTTTTTTAGAGAGATGCAGTCTCACTATGTTGCCCAGACTGGTGTTGAACTCAAGAGATCCTCCTGACTCAGCATCCTGAGTAGCTGGGATTACGGGTGTGAGTCACTGTGCCCAGCAAAAATATATTTAAGTGAATCATCCTAAAGGTATTCATCCTCATAATTTTCATATTGAGTGGGCTGAGGAAGAGAAGAAAGAGGAGTTGGTTTTGGTGTCTCAGGAGTGGCAGAGGCAGGAGAAAATCTGTGTGTAAGTAAACCTGCACTATTTGCACCTGTGTTGTTCAAGGGCCAACTTGTATAATGTAATGGATCAGAGTGGAGATGATAGACAGTACTAGCTGGATTTCCTAGGCTAAGAATTCCTAAGCCTAGCTGGGAAGGTGATCGCATACACCTTTAAACATGGGGCTTGCAACTTAGCTCACACTGGACCAGTCAGATAGTAAAGAGAGCTCACTAAAATGCTAATTAGGCTAAAACAGGAGGTAAAGAAATAGCCAATCATCTATTGCCTGAGAGCACAACAGGAGGGACAAGAATCAGGATATAAACCCAGGCATTCGAGCCAGCAATGGCTACCCTCTTTGGGTCTCCTCCCTCTGTATGGGAGCTCTGTTTTCACTCTATTAAATCTTGCAACTGCACTCTCTTCTGGTCCGTGTTTGTTAAGGCTCGAGCTGAGCTTTTGCTAGCTGTCTACCACTGCTGTTTGCTGCCATCATAGACCCATCACTGACTTCCATCCCTCCAGATCCGGCAGGGTGCCTGCTGTGCTCCTGATCCCGTGAGGTGCCCATTGCCACTCCTGATCAGGCTAAAGGCTTGCCATTGTTCCTGCATGGCTAAGTGCCTGGGTTTGTCCTAATCAAGCTGAACTCTAGTCACTGGGTTCCACGGTTCTCTTCCATGACCCATGGCTTCTAATAGAGCTATAACACTGACCGCATGGCCCAAGATTCCATTCCTTGGAATCCATGAGGCCAAGAACTCCAGGTCAGAGAACACGAGGCTTGCCACCATCTTGGAAGTGGCCTACTGCCATTTTGGAAGTGGCCAGCGATCATCTTGGGATGATCTAGGAGCAAGGACCCCCAGGTAACAGAGATATTCAGTAATTATGAGAGAGAATACTTTAGCACCTAGGATTAGATTATAAGTTGACTAAAAATATAAAAAGACACAAAGAAATAGTGCAGTGATGTTTGGGGAATGAGTGTGATCAGTCATGGGATCACTGAAAAAGAAAACTGAAGCAATTTCTGTCAGGATCCATTCCACTGTTAGTTGCATGGGTAAAGATAACTTTAACCAACAGTGTCATTGGTAAGACCATCCTGAAGTGAAATGGAAGCATCAAGTCTTGTTTTGATCCAGTTAAAGTATAGAGTTATTAACTCAAAAAAGAAAAAAAAAAAAAGATGGTCAATGGACTTTCAGCATCTATTGCTTAATTTTATAGTGTTAGTTGGTAGCTTATGGTTCATTTTGCTTTCTAGTGAAAGAATATTTTCTATTCTAGTCATGCAGACATGGCAGTTTTCTGTCTGTCTCAGTGTCATAGAAACTTCAATTAGGACAAGTTAGTGAAACTCTTAGGACTTCATCTTCTCTGGGCACTGGCATGAGCAAGTCTCTGTGTCTTCAAAAAAGAGGATCAAATTAGATTGGCCTCCTCTTACACCATCAGGTTTCAATGCATTTTATGTGTGATACACATGATAGAACAATTTCATGGACCTGAAATACTGTCCCCAGGAAGTGTGCATGCACCATAACATTTTCCCTTGTTGCCCACTCAAGAAAGTGTATAAAAGGCAATACAACATAAGGCAGATACTTTGCAAAACATTTTCACACTTTGCTAACAGGCAGGCTGTGTAACAAAAGATGGGAGGAGTTTAGGTCACCATATGCATGTAGAAAATCCTGATAGAATAAAGTGGTGGTTTGCTGTAGTTGGTTCACAATAGCTCAAAAGAGCTAATTCTGTTTGTCTTTTTCCATCTCTGCATTCAGTGATATTACACAGATAGTTTGAAATACGCAGGGTGAGAGTACTGTCATTACAGATTTTAGTATATCCATACATATCCATGATATCTTTAAAATATTTGGCTATGAAATACTTTTGGCAGTGATGCTATGTTAAGATAAAATTGAAATCCCTATATGTTACAAAAAACAGAATGAATTAAAATATTATTGTAACAACTATTTCATGTTCCAGTTACATGTGACACACCATGCTATGGGTCATTCCTTTACTTGCTGGTTAACTAATTCAATACATGTTCAAAAGCCTACTATGACCAGGCTCTGCTATATTAAGACACTATAGTTTAATATTGTCCCCTGATATCACTCCCAGATGTAAGCATTGTCTGAGTTTTACTCTTTTCAGTCTCCAAATATTCATCCATGTGTCTTTGAAAGCAGCTCCTCTCTGGTTACTAGCAGATGATGAGATTTTCCAATTCCATCTGTAGTACCTAACATTGCTTCATACAATATCCCATGTGCCGTGCTAAGTTCTTTACACAATCCTCATTCCTCAAAGGTACTACAGTATTTTATTATCCCAACTATTACAGGTGAGGAAATTTAGGCACATAGAATTTAAATAATCTGTCCTAGACCACATACTAGCAAATGCTAGTCAAAATTCAAACCTAAACAAACCTAAATTAAAAATTCATATACATATTTAACACTATTCTTTGCTACCTCCCAACAAGACTTTTAAGGCTATGGTGTGACACTTCATGTGCTCAGAAGAGAGTAACACACGGACTAAGTTCATTCATTTGTTCATTAAGCATTCCAGTTCTTACCATGAGCTATGGTAATTGTGCTTCTCAACATGTATCCTATATGAAGGGGTGGCCTGCCCCTCCACACCTGAGGGCGTTTCTCGTTAGGTGGAATGAGAGACTTGAGAGAAGAAATGAGACACAGAGACAAAGTATAGAGAAAGAAAAAGTGGGCCCAGGGGACCAGTGCTCAGCATACAGAGGACCCACAACAGCACCCGTCTCTGAGTTCCTGCAGTATTTATTGGTAATTATCTTTACCATCTTAGAAAAAAGGGAAGTAGCAGGATAATAGGATCATTGTAGGGAGAAGGTCAGCAGTAAGACATAGGAATAAAGATCTCTGTGACATAAGTTTAAGGAAAAGTGCTGTGCCTTCATATGCATATGCAAACATCTTCATAAACCTTTTTAGTGCGTAAAGAGCAGCATTGCCCTAGCAAGTCCCACCTTTCGCCCTAAGGCGGTTTTCTCCTTTCTCAATAAACAGAACATACAATCGGGTTTTACACCGAGATGTTCCATTGCCCAGGGACGGGCAGGAGACAGATGCTTTTCTCTATCTCAACCGCCAACAACTGCCAAGAAGCCTTCCTTCCTCTAGTACTGGTCCTCCTCAGCACAGACCCTTCACGGGTGTCAGGCTGGGAGACGATCAGGTCTTTCCCTTCCCACGAGGCCATATTTCAGACTATCACATGGGGAGAAACCTTGGACAATACCTAGCTTTCCTAGGCAGAGGTCCCTGCGACCTTTGGCAGTGTATGTGTCCCTGAGTACTTGAAATTAAGAGAATGGTGATGACTTTTAACCAGCAAGCTGCCTTCAGGCACTTGTTTAACAAAGCACACCCTGCACAGCCTAAAATCCTTTAAACCTTGAGTCACCACAGCACATGTCTCTTGCAAGGACAAGGTTGGGGTAGGGTCACAGATTAACAGCATCTCAAATACAGAACGAAATGGAGTCTCTTAGGTCTACTTCTTTCTATATAGACACAGTAACAATCTGATCTTTCTTTCTTTTCTCCACACTATATACATTCAGGTATGCTCAGAAGTGCTCCAGGTAGTTCCCTGCAGAGTCTCAGAAGAAATATGGCTCATCTTCCAAAAAATCCAAATTTTTAAGAGGAAGGGGTTATTATTCTCATGATAAATTAAATCTATATTAGAAATAGAATGTAAAATGTATGTGAGTTTTAAGAATGCTGGAGAGTTCTCAGAGATTTCACACTTTGGGACAGCTACCGTGGCCTTGCAGTTCATTCCCAATCTGGGAATATTCTATGGCTGAAAGTATTCAAAATCTTAATTATTATATAAGAAAGTAGGCTCCATAGTGAGAGGACTTGGGTTTACTTGATTGCCCTCTTTTTGTTGTTGTCTCTCATGCACTATGCTGCAAGTATATATCCTGGTCTCCTTTCTGTTCCTGCCCACTCTTCACCCTGGCTGGAAGTCTCTTTCCCTACAACTTCTATGCCTAATTTGTCTTAGCAGATTCAGTTCCACTTAGCTTCAACTCAACTTTCATTTTGTTAAACATTCTTTGACTCTCCTATCTAAAGCCACAATCTATAGCCATATTTACTATATTTATCATTAAATTTAATTTGTTTTTCGTAGAGATATCAGTAGAGAAAGTTATCTCCTTTATTGTTGCTGTTTGTTTTCATGTATTTTCTTTATCACAAATATTTAAGTATTCCAAGATACAGAAAGTTGTCTGCTTATTTACATCTTTCTTCCCAATCTCTATCATAATACCTAACAAAAAGAGATATTCAATAATCCTTGTTAAATGAGTGAATAAATGATGGACATGTAAATCATTTGCAACTTAATTAAACCCTCTCCTACAATGTCTATATCTATTAAAAGAGGAAAGTATAGCACTTTTTCAGTGTCAGCATGAAAATTTACAAAACATATATATAGCATACTTAAAAGCATGCCCATCATATAGTAAACACTTAATAAATGTCAGTTGTTATTATTATAACAGAACTACACATAAAATCTATGTATAAGAGCAACAAAAAAACACTTTTCTATACTTCTATGTTTCACAGAGACTGTATTGAAGAGGCATGCTAAATTAAAACTATATAGATTCTTTAAACCCACCTCTTAAAACCACAACCAAGCATCTGGTAGATTTATGTTGGTCTTGTCACTGTGGACATAAGCTGTATTATTTTCCAAGAGCAGTGAAAACCATAAAATCCTTCCCTCATAAGAAGGCTATAAAATGTAATCAATAAAATGTAAGACAATGGCCATAATGATTAATACCAAGGGCATGAGCAGAAAGCTGTTTCTTCTGGTTAATGTGTTGTAAATGCTCATAAGTTGTGGATGTGTTTATTTATCTTTTTATGTGTTTGGTGCTGACCACTTATATGTAAAATATGACAATATGATGTTTGCCTTTTTTAATTTGAAATCATAAAACCTTGAATTGAGGCTGCTTCATTGCTATAGAAACTAGTCTGTGTTCAATATCAAAACTTCAATTTTTAGACTCTCTTCCATGTCAACCAACAGACATTTTACCCTAAAATCCTACTTTTCAAAGTAATCCAAAAATTGAGGTTTATTTAACTGTTGTATTTTTAAAACTACAAGTTTAAGTTTTGATTCATTTTCACAGGTTGATAATCCAGTTCTCTTGCAAGATCATATCATGCATTTGAAAATATTGTTTGATGGTTGTAATGGATTCTGTTATAGATGCTGGGGAAATGGCAATGTATATAGCACACCCAGTCCTGTTAATGGTGTTTACATTCTAGTGTTGGGAGAGAGAGAAAAATGAGGCAGATGTGGTAGATTGCATTATTTTTCCCTATTCTTCAACCTACCTTTTCTACAGAGCCTTTGACAAATGTCTTTGCACTTCTTCCCTTTAGAGACAGAGGACAAATCCTTGCCAGAAGCTTGAATTTGGTAACAGTTTCCTACACTCTTTTTTTTTTTTTTTTTTTTTGAGACAAGATCTCATTGTGTCACCCAGGCTGGAGTGCAGTGGCACAATCTCGGCTCACAGCAACCTCCTGATTCAAGCAATTCTCCTGCCTCAGCCCGCCAAGTAGCTGGGATTACAGGCACATGCCACCAAAGCTGGCAAATTTTTGTATTTTTTTGTAGAGGCTGGGTTTCACCATGTTGGTCAGGCTAGTCATGAACTCCTGACCTCAAGTGATCTGCCTACTTTGGCCTCCCAAAATGCTGGGATTATGGGATTGAGACACTGGTCCCAGACCTATGAGCCATTTTTGAAGTTTTAGTATCTGAACTAGGGTCCAGCTGGACTGACTACCATGCTCTCAAGGACTTTAGTTTGTAAAGGTGAGTTAAAGAAGATCATTTCCTGACATAGCCCACCAGTCATTGTAGCTAGTACTGATCAGGTCTGCGTACTTCCCTTTTATTCAGTATTAACAGTGTATTGTCCATTATTATTCCAGCTCATTTCCCAATGACCTGCACCTGATATTCTTGTTGCCTTATTATTTCTTCTCTTTTTCACCTTACTTTGTTCAATCTTACTTCTACTTCACCATGTCTGTGCTCTGGAAACTACTCATTTTGTTGTGAATAAACTTTCCTTAATTTACAAATATTTTTCTATATCATAAAAGCAATACAGGCATACCTCATTTTATTGTGCTTTGTTTTATTGCAGTTTGCAGGTATTTTTTTTTTTTTTTTTTTTTTTTACAAATTGATGGTTTGTGACAACCCTGCATCAAACAAGTCTATTGGTGCCATTTCTCTAACAGCATATGCTCACTTTGTGTCTCTGTGTTACATTTTGATAATTCTCACAATTTTTCAAACTTTTTCATTATTATTATCTGTTATGATGACCTGTGATCAACAATCTTTGATGTTACTATTGTAATTGTTATGGAGTGCCATAAACTGCACCCATATAAGGAAGTCAACTTAATCCATAAGTGTTGTATGTTCTGACTGCTCCACTGACTAGATGTCCCCACCTTGTCTCTCCCTCTGATAGGGCCTTTCTTTTCCATGAGACACAACAATATTGAAATTTGGCCAATTAAAATTGCCACTCCATTGAACACATGAATGATAAGAAAGCAAAATAGCCTTTTGGCTGATGAGGACAAATTTTTAGTGGTCTGGATAGAAGATCAAACTAGCTACAACATTCTCTTAAGCCAAAGCATAATTAGAGCAAGTCTCTACCTCTTCAAATCTATAAAGCATGAAAGAGACAAGAAAGTTTCAGAAGAAAAGTTGGATCTAGCAAAGATTGATTCATGAGGTTAAAGGAGGAAAGTCATCTCCATAACATAAAAGTGTAAGGTGAAGTAGCAAGTGCTAATGGAGAAGCTGCAGCAAGTTGTCCAGATGAGCTAACTGACATCACTGATGAGGGTGGCTACAATAAACAGATTTTCAATGTAGATGAAACAGCCTTCTTTTGGAAGAAGATGGCATTTATGACTTTCATAGCTAGAGAGGAGAAGTCAATGACTGGCTTCAAAGCTTCAAAGGACAAGTTAACTTTCTCATTAAGGACTAATGCATCTGGTGACTTTATGGGGAAGCTAATGCTGACTTACCACTTCAAAAACCCTAAGACTCTTAAGAATTATGCTGTATCTACTCTGCTGGAGTTTTATCAATGGAACAACAAAGCCTGGATGACAGCACATCTGTTGGCAGTGTAGTTTACTAAATATTTTAAGCCCATTGTTGAGACCTACTGCTCAGAATATAAAAGATTCCTTTCCAGATAGTACTACTCATTGACAATGCACTGAGGCACCTAAGATCCTGATGAATATGTACAAGGAAATTAATGCTATTTTCATGCCTGTTAACACAAAATCCATTCTGTAGCCCATAAGATCAAGGAGTGCTTTTGATCGAGTCTTATAATTTCAAAAAAAAAAAAAAATTAAAGCTATAACTGCCATAGATAATGATTCCTCTGATGGATCTGGGAAAAGTAATTTGAAAACCCACTGGAAAGGGTTCACCGTTCTAGATACCATTAGGAATATTTATGGTTCGTGGCATGGGAGGAGGTAAAAAATATCAATATTAACAGGAGTTTTGAATAACTTGATTCCAATCATCATGAATAATTTTGAGGGGTCGAGACTTCAGTGGAAGAAGTTACTGCAGATATAGTAGAAATAGTAAGGGAACTATCATTAGATGTGGAGTCTGAAGAAGTGACTGAATTGCTGTCATCTCATGATAAAACTTGAATGCATGAAGAATTACTTCTTATGGATGAACAAGTGGTTCTTTTAGATGGAATATACTGCTATTGAAGATGTCATAATATTTGCTGAAACAACAACAAAAGATTTAGAATATTACATAAATTTAGTTAATAAAGCAGTAGCAGGGTTTATGAGGATTGACTCCAATCTTAAAAGAAGTTCTAATGTTAAAAAAAAAAAAAGCTATCAAACAGTATTGCATGCTCTTGAGAAATGTTTCATGAAAGAAAGATTTGATTGATGCCACAAACTTTATTACTATATTATTTCTAAAAATTTCCACAACAACCCAAATCTTCAGCAACCACCATCCTAGTCAGTCAGCAGCTATCAGCATCAAGGCAAGACCCTCCACCAGCAAAAAGATGATGACTTACTGAAGGCTCAGATAATTGTCACTTTTTTTTTTTTTTAGCAATAATGCATTTTCAATTAAGGTATTATACATTGTTATTAAAAGCCTACTGCTATTGCACACTTAATAGACTACAGTATAGTGTGAATATAACTTTTGCATGTACTTGGGAGCCAAAAATTTGTGTGACTCACTTTATTGCAATATTCATTTTATTGCAGTGGCCTGGAAATAAACCCACTATCTCCAAGGTATGCCTGTTCATGTTCAATATAAGACATTTTTTAAAATTCAGAAAACATGCTGAATAGATTTTCCAACTGGGCAAGATCTCAAATTTGGTCTCTTGTTATTCACTTTGATTATACTTGCAAACCAGCTAATTCTTTCCTGAGCTCATATCTTTCTCCTCAGTCCTTCCTGAATGAAATCATAAGTAACCAGAGCACATTCCTAGCATTTTGTTTTCCATGCTAGCCCTCCAGAGATAAAAATTCAACAGATATAGAGCCTACCTTTGAGTTATCACAGGCAATGGCTTCACTAAATATTTTGTGTCTGACTTATATCACTACCTTTCAGATTCCAAAATCAATTTCATTGCCACCTGTCCCATGACTGCAAAGCCACTGACAAATATTTTGGGTCTTTCTATGCCAGCACTGATTTCCAGAAGGCAATTTCTATGTCAGTTAGGGCAATTAACATTACCTTCTGCAACAGATTAGCCTTGAAATTTCAGTGGTTTATCAAACTGAAAGTTTAGTTCTCAATCATATCATTACAAAATCATTGCAAAAGAGGCTGGATATTTTCTGTGGTTTTAGAAAGTCCTGGTCTGTATGCAGCTGATATCAATTGTATCCGCATCTCATCAGGCTGAACCCAATCACAAGTTCCTTGAACATAATTTCAATGAGGGTGAGAAACGTAGAGGAGCACAGATGAATTTGAGATGGTGATGGTCTTTACCACATCCTGGCTTTATCCTTTTCTTCTTTCCCTTCCCTTCCCTTTTCCTTTTCCTTTTCTTTCCTTTCTTCCTTCCTTCCTTCTTTCCTTCCTTCTTCCTTGTTTTTATTGGTGTGTGTGTATCTATAAACATACACATATATACAGTATGTGTAATATATATTGTATATATATATAATATATGTAATAAAGAAATAACTCCAATATGCTATATGTATTATATAAATGTAATAATATGAATATAATTTCCTAATATATTTAAAACTACATCTGACCCTTAGTTGCCATTTGGCCAGAAGTCTAGTAATCCCCATTGCAAATAGCTCAAGCATTCTAGCATTAAATGATACCAACACATAGAAATGATAAATATGCAAATACCCGATTGACTTGATAATTTCACATGCCATGTATTAAAAAGCACTCACATATACCCCATAAATATGTGAAATAGTATGCATCAATAAAATAAAACATAGTAAATCTAAAAAAAGAGAATTCTAGCATGAGACTCAAACAAAACAAAAACACCAGATTGAAGATCCAGAATCACCTATCTCTCCTTGAAACAAGATTATTAAAAATGTAAACTAATGTCAAATTATGAAAATCTGAAAGGCTGAACAGATTCATCTCTATACTTCAAGTGGAATAGACCTTTAGAAAAAAATAACTGATGGAAGAGAACTCTAAATTCAGAATAGGTTAAGATGATAGCCTATATTTTAAGGAGATCATCAATGAAAGATAAGTCAGTTATCACAAAATTCTAAGTGGCTGAAATCATAAGCCTAAAATATTTCAGATAACTAAGAGAAGGGACTGATATTAAAGTAGGATGTGTGTGGTGTGACACTGGGAATTTTTCCTCCCATCTCTGGTCTACATTCTTGACTTCTGTAAATGAGTAAATTATGTAAGATTCAGGAAGACAGATAAAATTCTTGTTATGTACAAATGCCAAATGATTGTGGACATGATTGCCTTGAGTACTATGTGAAAGATTCTGAGGATCCCTAGGAGTTCAGTAGAAAAGAATAAGGAGATGGAATTAGAATCTGGGCTGTATTGGAGATGTGCTGGGGAAAGGAGGAGTAGGATGGAGGCGCCATGCATTTTTTAAGCCCTTTCAGCCCATATTATTCTGTAATTCCACACTTGGGCATTTTGTTCTCATGAGATTGCTAGTGTCTGGAATCCTTTTTTATATTCTCGAAGTTTAGAGATGTATTACATCCCCTATAAGCCTGAGCATTGGCCCTGAAACTCTGAACCATAGCCTGATCCAGCCCTAAGCTGGAGCCCACTTCAGCCTGCTACTTAGATCCCACCTCTCAAATCCTGGTGTTTGTTGGGCTTCATTTTTAACTCTTACTTTGATTATCTATTCCCTTTCTTTGCCCTTCTTTCCTTCCTGACTCCCTGCCTTTCTTTCTTTACTAGTCAACTGTTTTCAAGTTCTTGCTATCTGCCAGGCCCTGTGTAAAATGTGGAACATAAAATCATAACCAATGTCTCCCTCTTCAATGGTCTTAAAATTGAGTGGAGACTATGTTCTGGCTTTGCCCTAGCTGTCTTTGGACCTTAAGCAGGTCAATACTATACTCTTAGCTATATTTTCTTTATTCTTTCATGTATTCATTCAGTAAATATTGTCTTAGCTTGGTCCCCCTAGAAAATAGGATTGAGGCCAAAGCTATGAGTTAACACATCACTGGGGTATGAAATCACATAAAAACTGAAGTGAGGGAGAAGAGAAGTGAGACAGAGAAGAAGGGAATAAAAAAGTGTGCATTACTGAACTGACCACAGCTTCCCACTAAGGGCAGATGAATGCTCACTCATGGAGAGTGTCTTCAGAGTGACTGTGAAGTATCATATCTTTGAACAGTTTATCAAGGGGAGAAAAGAAACAAACATATCCACTGGCTGTCTCCTACCTTGTGCAAAGTCCATCCCAAGTGACATTGATGATTTTTTCATACTTCTAGGTCCTCTTAAGGTTGCCAAGGGGCAATGCAAGGGCTCTGTGGATCTAGTGCAACCATGTACAGTTAAAGCAGACAGTCTTCCAGATTGATGAGTGCTCTTTCAAACCAGCAGGCAGCTCCCCAGGAGGTTGGCTGAAGACCAAGCAAACTGTGTGAGCCATTGGGAGGGCTGCTTTGAGAGGAAAGCAGGCTACAGCATTGGGAGAAGGAGAATTAAACAAAGCAAGGAGGTTCTAAAATGGCCCATAATCAGAATCTGATTTAGCCACCAACATAACATTGCTTCCGAGGTAAACTTTCTCTGTGCTTGTGGAGTTCAGAGTTCAGTAATAATAATGAAAAAATAAACTTGTGAATTAAAATGCTAGTCTGGAGGCATAAAGTTCTGTGTCTTGATGAGGCTTGGGAAGACATAAAGCAGGAGATATTTGGGGTATGTTTGGTAGAATTAACAGGCATTTTTATTTGTAAAAAATTGTAAATTTGTAAAAAATTAATTTGTAAAAAATTTGTAAAAAAAAATTGAATCAACATCATTCAAAATGTGTTTCACTAAATTAGGGTCTCATGGTGTGGCAGACATTGCTGATTGGTTCATTAGTTTGTACTTCAAAATCCCTAACCTAGTCCTATAGGACAAAGAATAAAAAGGTAAAATGTATACTCCCCAGGCTCCCTCTAGGAAATGATCTAAGTTTTGTCATACCTATGCACTGGTGAGAAAAGTGGACATGATCAATGAGGGGAAACCATGTCTTCTAGAAATATGATGGTGGAGGTTCTACACTCCACCTCCTACAAACACAGATTCAGAGTGCCAGGTAGTAGTGGTACCAGTGTGGCCAACAGTAGCATTTAGTGGTATATTTGGTATCTCCTGGATGCATTATTCCTGGCTCTGTACTATACGCTCTTGGCTTCTGGCCTTCCTGGAAATTTTGTAACCCATCTAAAAAATATCTTTCTGTTTATTCTATATAAGTGAATTCTGTGGTCTGTAACCCAGAACTCTGAAGAATGTCTAAAAGTCATTTTGTGATATTATATGATCATATACATCTAGAGAGTTACAGTAAAAAATATCTTTCTGGAAGTATTTCTTAGAACTGATAAAGCAGTAGTTTTTAAGCTGAATCATTTTTTCCAGGTACCACCCACTTTTGAGACTTTGATTAGAATTAGATACACAGGAATATTTAAGAGAGTTTCAAATAACCATTGATTTAAGCAATACATATTTCCAGTCAGGTTAGTAAGAAGAAGTAATGATATAATTTATTTTTCAACAGCTTTATAATAAAGGGTCAGCAATTAGTATTGACTGTTAGTGTAGTTTCAATATCCTGCAATTTTTTAATAACTTTTAAATTTTATTGGCACTTACTGATTGTTTACATACACCATTATTTCAAAAGATGTAAATTCGTGGCATATTATTTTTTCTTAATCTTTTCAAAATCCATAAAATGTCAATCTGGGATAATTATAGATAGTGCAAATAACAAATCACTTTAAGTGACAGAAGGTTTATAGCTTCTGGAATTGAGTTGTGTCATAAGTTTAACCTGCTGAAGTATTTTCTGCTCCCAGAGAATCTGCTTTGAGCCTGAAGCTGATCTTCCCTTCCTGTCTGAGAGGCAGTTAATGGAAGAGTTAACTAGTCTAATTACTTGCAAACATAATTGTCCATAATTTGAAGAAAGCAAATATCATACTCTCTGAAGCTTATAGGAAAGAGAGGAAAAGTTCTTATTAACCAGTAGAACTGAAGGAGGTGAGCTTCCTTTGCTACCTCTCTTTCAAGGAAGCTTCAGACACTTCGAACTGAGGGAAAACAAAGGTGTTAGAATGGTAGAAAAATAATTGCAGCATGACGCTAGGAACTACTGTAAGTGGTGACCAGCTAAGAGAATTGGTCAAGCTCAGAAAGTTCAACAAGGCATACATGTTTGGATCAGCTTATAAACTATCTGCATTACCATCCAAGTTACTACTGAGGTCCAGCAGGCTGTATGCTCTCAGTGTCTGTGATCTCTGGAATCTCATAATAAATCCTCCTGCTTTGCTTAAAGTAGTTCAAGTGTGTTTATTTCAGTTGAAACCAGAGTGCTAATAAAAAACTAGAGTAACCAATTCATATATAACCCCTGAAGAAATATATATTCTCTTTTTTAAGCATTACATTTCCAGCTTTGAGAGAGAGGAGAAATGGTGAAAGGGTTCATTTGCCCTAAGATAAAAAATTCAGCTTCTCCAGAAAATCTGTTTGATTATTTTAGGGCTACATTGCCAGTGGGTGCTCTGAGCAGCTAGAGACACAAGTCTTTTAAGTAGCATAGGGTGCATCTCCACAACGGTCCATTAGACTATGGAAAATAACTTCTCAGAATTAATTAAACATACTCTAAAAACCTTACATGCATTTCTGCAAAATCTCATGCCTTGAACAAAATAATTCAGTAATTTGTCTCTAACATCAGCTGCTATCCATTAATTCAGTTCAATCATTTTAAGTGTGACTGTGTATGTGGACTGCTGTGTGATCTGGTTAAGGAAACAAAACCAAACAGTTAACTTACTTGGGAAATTTGTAATTTTTGAGTCTATGTTTCTATCCTAAAATAAATCAATGCATACTTTCTTACTTCATTCCCTTACCTTCCTTGAATAAATCATATTTTGGAATCATAACCCTTGAATTTCGGGCAATGCTACCCAGGCAAGTAAAAAGCACATGCGTGGTTGAGTGATCCAGGGAAAGCCAATTTCTTTTCTAAATTTAAGAGACATCTTAAAACAAAAGCAAAGCAATGCATGACTGTAAAGGAACCAGAAACAGACTCTTCAAGCTATTTTTATCTCTAACAGCTATGACTTCATAACTCCAAGAGATAAATGTAAAAAAAAAAAAAAAAAGTAACAGAAAACCTTCATGTGAATGAAGAGAAAGGTGTCTAACTGAAAATTAATATTTATAAAATATTTTTTCTATTGCTGCCTCTACAATTTTGTCTGTACTAAAAATATTTTTTGAATGAGAAATTCAAATTGATAGGTTTTCTTTATATATACTAGTGATTTTTTTGTTTTGTTTTGTTTTCTCTTTTGATTCTTTGCAAATGGATCTAATCTAGTTGACTTCTCTAATAGGTAGATTAAATGATAATAAAATGATAGGTGCTCCAGCACTGTAACTAGTGGGTAGTTTTTAGAAGTAGAACTTTGGGGTTGACCTGATTTCATTTCCAAAAGCTGTGCAATATTTGGCAACTAACTGGTTTCTTATTGATAGTGTAAGAATGCTATTAACAATTCATGTAAAAATGCAAGGAGTTTTAACCATTTTTAATTATGTTAGTTCATTTACTCACTCAGCAAGTATTTGCTGATTGAGCCCTATGTGCCAGGTAATATTTTAGGCTTTAAGGATGCTTCAGTGAGCAAGACAAGATCTGTTCCCTCAGAAAGCTTACTTACTACTGAGAGAGACAAATGTTATATATGAATAAATAAATATATGCTATAATGGTTGGAAGTGACCTTTTACATCAAGAAAGACATTCATTTAAGTAAAGCTCCTTACATAAACGCCATATAATATTAACAGGAAGTGCTGGCCAGGAGGAATTACCAGGCTTAGATGATGGAATAGAATGATCCTTATAGTCTTCACTCATGATCTTGCCCCATTAACAAACTAGATGCAGAAAAATAAACAAAAAGTCTTGAAGACAACAGTGGAAGTCAAACTACTTGGTGTTTCAAATGTTGTCAATTTTGAAACCTTTGTCAAAACAAGCACTCTGAGCAACTGATATATTGGACCTATAAAGGAGAAATTGTTAATTTTTCATTTGGCAGATTTTTTGAAGTAGGTTGAGAAAAAAATATAATTTGCCAATATTTCTAAAACTGAGCACTCTTTTTTCCTTGGAAATTATCAAAATAGTATTGACAAAAGCAACAAAAATTATTATGAATATTTATAAATAATAAAAGTAGTTGTGATAAAAATAGCTAACATTTATTGAAAGCTTACTACGTGTCACATTGTTGCTAAGCATAATCTCAATGAATTCTTAAAACACTATCGGTTGTACATCATTACTATCTTCAATTTAAAGATGAGCAAATCAAGACTTACAGAAGTTCAATATTCTCCCCAGGACACATAGTTGGTAGAGGTGAATGTCAAATACTGTTCAGTTTATTTTAGACTCTAAGGTGCTTTGCCAAAGCCTTCTGATCTTACTGGAGGTTTTTCTTCATTACTCATTCTAACATTTATTTAGAATCTCAGCGTATTAAGCACCTTAAATATAGTGCCTTTCATAATTATGTAAAAAATATATGATGATATATATTAGTCAAGCTATTGGTAGATGACAAGACATTCCAAAAGTCAGTGGCAAACAATTTTAAGAGCTTATTTTCTTGCTCATAGGTTTGCCAGTCAGGCTGAGAGTCAGCTGATATACTTTGGGTTCAGTTTGGGTTGGCTCCAAGGCATGAGTCATCTAGATATGCTTTATATGACTTTCCTTTTCTTTGTACAATTTGGCTACCTTGAGTATGTGTTTCTCATGATTGTGACAGAAACACAGGAGAGCTAGCCTTTGTTCTCATCAGGTCTAATAAAATTCCTTCGGCCAAAGTAAGTTACATGGCCAAGTCCAATATCACAGGAGCGAGGAAATATATCTGCCCTTAGTGAGAGCAATTATGAAGGCAAAGGACATGGATACAAGAAAGATAAAGATTTGGTGACAATGATGCAATCTATCACAGATAGCTATAGTATTACAGATGAGGAACTAGAGATTGATGTGTCTTATGGAACTTGATTTTAGTAAGTTTGCTCTTAACTGAAGCAGCAAGCTTTTTCTGCCTATTCTCAAAGAAGAAGAGCTTTCCAGTATTAAAAGCTGTTAAGTAACAAAGAAAGAACTTGAAAGAGCTTATCGTATATGCCTCTAAATTTTATCCATGTCCTTTGCAATAGCTAATCTTGTTCCTATCCACAGTACATGGTCAATAAACGTATAATGATCATGAAATAGCCATCAAGGGCTCCAATTAAACCAGAAGCAAATGCACAGAAATGATAGTGTTGAATGGGATGTTTCTGTGGGCTTCTTTTCTATACTAATGGAGTTTATATAAAAGGAATTTTAATAAGTAATGCAGAAGTAGAGTTGGCCTTGGAACAAAAAAATCCATAGTTTTAAGGGATTTAAGGATAGATAATTAAAATGAAATGCTAGCATTCCTTAAGTAGAATTGTTATAATAAGCAACTTAAAGCAAACCTGTTTTTCTTCTTTGTTTTTACTAAAAAAATACAAAACAAACAAACCAAAGACAAGATAAATCATGATTATAGACTTGAGATTCTCAAATAGGGGCAAACTTGGATCTTGATTTCTCATTCTTCTAGAAATGTAAATCTGAGGCTTATTCCAGACGGTGTTAGCTTGATGTGCTCTCAATTCAATAAGTTTCATTACAATTGATGCCAAGAAAACCAGTGTTGCAGGAAAGATACAATTATTCTACAACTAAAAGAGATCTTTTGGGTTCATCGCACTTCAAACACATAGATATTAGTGACAATATATAGGGATGTTAACTCTTAAAAAGTGGGTGAGAAGCCAGTATAGATGCCATCTGAAGAATGAGTCAATAACCACAACAATAAAAGTTAACGTTTATCAAGTGCTTACTATGAAACAGTTAATACTGCACTACTCAAATCTGCATGATTACATTTATTTCTAGTAAGAACCATTTATTCTTTTATACATTAAATAAATACATCATAATCATCTATTCTTTCCCAGAATCTGTGCTAACTGCTGACAATACAGTGGCGAACAAATGCAAGCATAATCCTTGTCCTTATAGAGCTTATGGTCTAACCAAATAATCACAGAAATAATTATAAGACTGTAACTGTATTAAGTGCTATACAAATGAAGTTAGTGGGTAATGATACCTGGCTAAAGAGGTCAGGAAATGCTCCCTGAGAAAGTAACTGGAATTGAAATCTGAAGTACAAAGATAATTTAATTATGGGGAAGAAGAACATTTGGTCGGGGAAAGCTACATGTGTGCAAAGACTCAACAGAGAAGTCGAGGAGCTGTGACCTCTAGAGTGGAGTTTGAAGAAAGGCAGAGAAGAATGAAGCTAGAGAAGAAATGGGTGTCAGACCATGCAAGTCCTGGTTGGTAGATAAGAAAGTTTTTGTCTTTATTCTAAAAATAATGAGAAGCCATTGAAGAGTAGAGAAGAAAGAGTCAGTGCAAGTGATATTATCATATTTTCAAACTGTGTAGCTGCTAGGTAAAGATGGGATTGGGTAGAAAATGGGAAAGCTGAATGCAGATAGACTACTTCAATAACTACTGCAGTTATCTATGCAATAAATGAGTAAAGCTTCAACTATTGGGATGGCAGCGGAGGAAAAGATAAACACCATAATTCAAAATTCTAAGATGCATTTAAAACATGTTTAACATCTCTGAAATTAGGATGCTTCTTAAGTCTCCGTGCTGTATTTAGCCTTTCAATCATCATTGCCTATGCAAGTGCATGAAAATTTGCACAATTCACAAGATAATAGAACAACATTCTTAGAAAAGGTACATAGCCAAAATTCTTGAAGGCACAGATGACAATATTTTGTAAAAAGCCTTGGTCATTTAGGACCCTTGAGTCAAGCAATGTGTCAATTGGTGGCATTTCTTCTTTCTTAGAGGTACTGAAAATAATGTGGCATGTTACACTTGATTGGATTTTAGATTCAATGAAATGTGACAAAGATATTGGGAAGTTAAATTGTCAAAGAATATAGTTAAGTATTGACTATGGAAAATAAAAGAGAATGATGACTGTTAAGTTCCTGGCCTGTTCAAATGGTTGAATGGGGGAAAAAAATGGTTGAATGGGAATGCAAATCATCAAAAAAAAAAAAAAAAAAAAAAAAAAGAGAAATATATAGGAGAGTGTAAGGATTAAAAACATGAACTTAATGTTAGCTATTTTGAACTTGTGAAAACTTTGAGACATAAAAGAGAATACTCCACGAAATAATTGAATATAATGATGTAGAATTCAGATGAGAAACATAAAATTATGAATCAAGAGATAAATACCATACCAATATTGTTCCCATTTAATTGGTAAACAAATCGAGATAAGAGTAATTAAGAAAACTGTCAAAGATCATACAATTTATAGCAGGCAGAGATTGGATAGGTCTGATTACAGTGCCTGATGCGCTAAGAAACACACACAAATTAAACTTGGACAAACACATCATCAAACAGTTAACCACTGATTAAGAAATGTGTGGAACTGGGCTGGGCACAGTGGCTCACGCCCATAATCCCAGCACTTTGGGAGGCTGAGGCAGGCAGATCATGAGGTCAGGGGTTCAAGACCAGCCTGACCAAGATAGTGAAACCCCATCTCTACTAAAAATATAAAATTAGCTGGGCGTGGTGGCAGGCACCTCTAGTCCCAGCCACTCGGGAGGCTGAAGTAGGAGAGTGGCTTGAACCTGGGAGGCAGAGGTTGCATTTGAGCATTTATGACATGTACAGAGTAGATCGTGGCTTGCTAACCCTGCAAAAATGATTGGAAAATATAATTAGGGTGCATAGATCTGACAATCATCAAGTGAAATTGTCTTTGTTCATCAGTTTAGTTATGAAAGATCGTGCCAATGTACTCCAGCCTGAACAATAGAGCAGGACTTCGCCTCAAAAAAAAAAAAGAAAAGAAATGTATGAAACTGTATTATACCTTATTCGATCTCACAAGTAATTACACAAATGTAAACTAAGATAAGAATGAGATACTATGTTGTCTGTCACATTATAACCAATAAAACAAGAACAAGAGCAATAAAAACAACAACAGCAACAAAACCCAATGAGATTACTCATAGTTGCTGGGTGTGATTAGATTCTTCCATTGTCATGTCAGATATTACGGATATTTGGGAGAAGCAAATGAGCAACATACATCTAAATAATTTAAAGTGCCTGTATTTTGCTAGCGATTTCTCTAAAGGATTCAGTCAAAGAAAACAATCTGAATGGCATAAAGAATTTTACACATACATGTAAACACACATTCATCACAAATTTATCTAAAATACTGAAAGGTTGGACACCTTCTATACAACAAAAAAATAATTGATTAAATTACTGCATATTAATGTAGTGAACATTATACAATTGTTAAAATAATGTCTTTAAAATATTATAAATGTGGAAATACATTACAAATTAACACAGAAAGTAATTGTAGTATATATTAAATAGTAGGGTTACAAAGAAGGCTTTAACAACATAAACATGAAATAAAGAAAATTTCATAAATTATCAGAACCTGTCAATATTGAATATAAATTTCTTTATGATGTCAAAGAAAATTAACATTTAAAAACAATAGAAATAAAAGAAATACGTGTGACAGAAAGGAACATATGGAAGAAGTATATGTAAATGATTATTCATTGTAAATAGGCAGGTGGCAATTTGTCATTTCCGAGCCTCAAATTCCATTGTACATTTTTTCTTTTCTTTTTCTTTTTCTGCTTTTTCTTTATCGTTTCCTTTTTTCTTCTTTTCTTTTTCTTGCTTTTTTTCTTCTTTTCTTTTCAAAGGGGCATAGGCAGTAATGAGAGGACACTTACTTTGTTTTATTATAGTTTTTGTTTTTGTTTTTGTTTTTTGTAACTACGACTCTTGGCTCACGTTCAGGATCCTAGGACCAATTTCTAATTCAGACATTCTCAACTGCCTCTCATGTCAAGAGCCAATTGAGATGATATCAATCAATGCCCAGCATAAGCACTGTCAACTCAGCAAGCTTCAGCCTGTCTGAACAGATGGGCTTCAATCTCCAGACTCATTATTTACCTTCCAAGCCCTTCCTCTCCTCTGGCAAAACACTGGGATACTGCTATAGTGAAGCCAAATGGCCTGCATTTTTGTTCACAGATTGTACATTGTTCTTTTCTTTGGCACCACAGCTTTAGCCACTTATCATCTTTATGGAACTGATTCAAAAAGATTTGTATGACTAATCCACATTTCTAAATAATCTGTTATGGTCTAATCCTTGGCAATTCTGAATTTATCCAGAATTCATGAGGAAGATGAATGTTGTTGGCTTGAAAGCCATGAAAAGTGAAGGCTGACTGTATCCTGCCTGTCTGAAATAAATCAGAATATATACTAATCTGTTTTTCCATGATTATCTTTGGTTAAAAAGAGAAAGGATAGTTGAATTAAACTATTGAGCATCTTATGACATGCACAGAGTAGATTGTGGCTTGCTAACATCACAAAAATGATTGGAAAATATAATTAAGAGTGCATAGATCTGACAATCATCAAGTAAAATTGTCTTTGTTCATCAGTTTAATTATGAAATGACTATTTTTTTAAGAATTTTATTTCCTTCACTTCTGAAGTCAGTGTAATGCTGTTCTCCCTGAGATAAAAATAGAGTAACTGAGCTCTCAGTACTATTAATAGAGGCATACCAAGAAGAAAAATAACAGACTCAAAAGAGGCTGATTGTTTTTCATAAAAGTGTTTTTCATAGTTTACCTGACATATTTGACAAACAGCATGCTAAACATTGAGAATGTCACACCAAGGAATCTTATATATTACAAGTCACAAACCGGTGACAGACAGACTGAATTCAACTTGCAGATGGCTTTTGCGTATCATAAAGTTTATTTTCATTGTGATTTTTTTAAGTTATCACAATAAAAACTTAGAAAATTTCAAATAAAATTTAAACCATTCTGTCATGGAAACAACATTTAACCCACATTAAGGTTTATCTACTATAAAGTCTCTAAGATCATATAGTATGTATAAATTAATAAAAATTTTTTTTTACATATCAGTTTTTAGATTTAAAATTTATTTTCCACTATTTTTTCATTATATTGTCATTTTTCCTCTTAAGTACATCCCTCCAAATTATTTTTGTTTATTGTGTATGTCTAATTCTTTAAGATAAATACCAAGTTCTTTTATTTTTCATCTTGTTTGGAAAACAAAGGCACTCAAGGCTATCCATTTCCTCAAGTATATCTCTTGTATGTTTTGATATAAGATATTCTCCTTTTCTTTCTTGCTACATAATTCTTAATATCAGTTTTGATTTTTCTTTTTAATCTAAGTTACTTATTAGCATCTTTCAAACTGCTAGGACTTTTTTAACACCCTTAAATTATCTATTTCTAATTTGATTGGTTCAAAATCAGGAAATCTGCCCTGAAAAAAAAGTCAAAATGTTTTTAAAAGTATAGTTTTTTAATGAAGGCAAACACCAAATACAATTCTGAATATTCTTTGTTTGATGGCTGTAATATTATATGATATATAATATATGTACATATATTCCTTAAACCAAACTTGTTGATTGTACCATTAAAGTCTTCTGTTATAAATTCACAATTATTTTTTAAAACTTTATATTTTTAATAGTGTTTCCTTAGGTAGTTAGGTGCCATATTGTTTGAAATACATGGTTTATGACTATTAGGCCATCATATTGAATTTTGCTTCTTATCATCACACGATGATCTATCTTAGCCATTTTTTTGTCCTTGCAACATTAAACACCACCTTTTCAGGCATTATTATTTCCATTATGGTTATCTATTTATAGCAATTCGTTAGTATCTCTTTGCCTAGCTATACTAGTTAGGACACAGGTTGGGCTCCTCTAAAACTAGACAGTTATTTTCATCTCACAAATATGAAAGTAAGTGGTCTGCAGTTTAGTTGATAGCTCAATAATGTTAAAGTCCAGGGCATCTATCTTCTCAATTCAGAGTTCATCTTGCATTCAGAAATAGTTCATCTTCTATCACATCCACATTTCAGCTAGCAGCATGGAAAAAAGAACAAATGAGTAGATAGGATCCTCACTTTCAAGGGAACAACTTGCAAGGTGAAAATATGACTGTCTTTTTTATCCATTAGCCAATAGTTTATATTTTAACATTTCCTTATTTCTGGTGATGTAGCTAAGCAATTTAACTATTTTATGCCATGGAATACTATGCAGTCATAAAAAAGGATGAGTTCACGTCCTTTGTAGGGACATGGATGAAGCTGGAAACCATCATTCTCAGCAAACTATCGCAAGGACAGAAAACCAAACACCACATGCTCTCACTCATAGGTGGGAATTGAACAATGAGAACACTTGGACATAGGTTGGGGAACATCACACACTGGGGTCTGTCAAGGGGTCGGGGGAGAGGGGAGGGATAGCATTAGGAGATATATCTAATGTAAACGATGAGTTAATGGGTGCAGCACACCAACATGGCACATGTATACATATGTGACAAACCTGCACGTTGTACACATGTACCCTAGAACTTAAAGTGTAATAAAAAAAATATTTTCTCCCTGGATAATTTACAAGTGATTCTAGATATTTCTACTCCTTTTTTAGGTACACAACCTCTAAAATATAAACTAAAAAAAAAAAAAAAAAAAAAAAAAAAAAAAAAAAAAAAAAAAAAAATTAGCTTAATTCCTACACAAAGATGCTCTTTTGTAATAAAATAAAAAAATAAAACATAAAATGTTTCTGCCCAAAGAGAGACCTGGCCTTTGTACCCAGCTTCTTTGGGGTAACCTGAAAACCTTGTAATTTGTCAATAATAGAAATGACTTTGTTATTCAGTGGGCTCTTTTGACCACATTTAATCATTTATGCTATTGAGATGACTTCTGTCAGGTCCCTTACATAATGTATGCAACTAAGATGGCTCAAGATAGGAGCTGGCCACACTAGAAAAAGCAACCATGTGATTAGAGGTCTGGCACCTGCAGCCACATGGTATCAGCCCATTCCCCTCCAGGGAAGGACAGTAGTAGTGGAGACTCAATTCAACCACATGAACAGCAACACACTCAACAATACCTCCCTGATCAAGCCTCAGGCTTGAAACTCTGGACACTAAAGCTGTGGTGAGCTACTTGGGTTGCCAGTGCCCTCTGTATGTATCTCCATACATCAACTCTGGGAGGATAACACATCCCCGAGAACATGGAATCTTTGTGTTCAGAACACTTGCCGTCTTAATTTCTGCCCTCTGTGTCCTTTTCTGTGGCTGGTTCTGATTTGTATCCTTTTGCTATAATAAAACTGCAATCTTAAGTACAGTGCTTTCCTGAGTTTTGTGAGTTTTTCAAGCCAATTGTTAAACATGAAGAAGTCCACGGAAACCCTCAAATTTGTAGTAAATTGGTCTGAAGTAAGGATGGCTCGCAGAACACCTGAATTTGTGGCTGGTGTCAGAAATCTGGGCAGATTGAGAAGATTTATAGGACTATGCCTTACCTGTGATTTTGCCTAATTCTCTGTAATCTATTTCACTGCTTCTCCTTCACTCTCCCTAATAAACTAAGGCCATAAGAACACTGTCACTACTCTCTCTCTTATACTACCTCTCCCTCCAAATGAAGTGATTAAAATGGTTTACACCCCCTCTTTTTCCTACTCTTATCTCAATTCTTTCTGACAATGTTTATTACTCTTATTTCTGAGTTATTATTAGAAGTTATCTGGAATGAGTTTCCCGTACTTCAGAAACCTTTATTTAATATTACATTGTTATTTCCAAATGATCTGTCACTACTAATTTACATTTAGCTGTAAGCTTTATGCTCATCATTTGTTTCCTTCCCAAAATTCATTTTTTTCTGTCTTGAGTTCTTACTTGTTTCTCCTAATATTTGTTTAATAATTCAAGTTTTACAACATTTTTCTCAAATGTGGTATAAAAGTAGAGGTCATTCATCCCCATTTTCCTAGGAAGTACTATTACTTTGGTGTGGATTATTGATAGTGTCATCTTTCACATTCAGTTAGGATGATAAATTATATGCCAGTCCAATTTTCCTAGAAAGTCCTAATTTATGCTTATTGCTATAGTATAATCATTAAGAGTGCCATCTTTCACTATCAGTTGGAATGATAAATTATATATTATTGCCATATATAAGGGGATACACATTTTAAATTCTCAATTATGTATTAATGTATGTATCTATTTATCTATCCTATCTATCTATCTAACTATCTATCTATCTATCCATCCATCCATCCATCCAACATCTGTCTGTCTATCTTGCTCTTACGTGTTAATACATTGACCAAGTATAGGTTTCTGGGGTTTCAACTCTTATGTATTAATCCACCATTTGTATTTAATTCCACCATTTTCTAGTTTATTTTACTTTTGTAAGAACTTTGATTTTTCTTTTTGAGGCTTTAAGGGCTGCTTCCCTTTATCTTCAAATATAGAAATTTTTATGCCTAAGTCCATGGTCTTTTTTATCACTCATCTCAGGAAATCAGTACATCTTTTAAATTTATAAAATTAAATCCTCTGTTATCCCAGGGATATTTTTGTTGAATGAATGTTAAATTAGCGTAACCCCTACATCAGTTCCTCTTTCATATTCTGGAAATTCTATTATTGGCATGTTATATCCCGGATCTATCCTTAGAGTCTTTTATCTTTTTCATCAATATCTCCATTTAAAAATGTTTGCTCTAAGTTTTCTTTGATCTTCTAGGATACTAATTCAGTTCTCAACCAAGGTCATACTTTCTTTGGTTTACTTATCAAATTGTTTAGTTTGGAATCATGATTTTTATTTTTTAATTTAAAAAAGTTATTCCTATGAGTCTTCATTTGAATCTTATTAAGTGTTCATATTGTTTTTCTATTCAAGTTGACATTTTTTCCTGCAATAGCTATTTTTTCTCTCTACAGCTGTAAGAATTCCTTTAATATGCTATGACTTTTTTTTTTTTTTTTTTTTTTTTGACTGAGCACAGGGGACTCAACTGATAATACACGGCAAGGCGGGGATCCCTCAGCCCCTCCCTCTCCAGGAGGTCTGAATGGAAACTGTGAGGAAGGGAGATTCTCAGTATCATGGGGGACTAAGTGTGGCAGGGACTCCCCAGCAGTAAGTGCCTCTCCTTTCCTCTCATGCTCTTGCTGGGGCTGGTGATCTGGGGGTCTTACTCCTTGGAGGCCATGTGGGCCATGAGGTCCACCACCCTGTTGCTGTGACTTTTCTTTATCACCTTTCTAGAGCCAACTTCTGGTCTTTGAAATTTCCTAACTAGTAATAGACTCAAAAATCATGGGAGCCAAAACGTGTTCTGCCCCTCTAAGTGGACAACACACAGCGAGATCCTAGATTGATGGAGCTCTGAATGGTCAAGAAAGGGAATTCTTGCAGCTCCTCCTAAACTGTAAGTTTAATAAGCTGCTTATCTCTACCTCCAAAGTCCAGTCTCACTGTGCTCCAGATTATTGATATTGTGGAAAGGAGGGCCAGAAATTGAGAGAAGTAAGCAGAATTACAGTGCAAAGAAGGGCTCTGGTTCACTTACAGCTCCAGTTGCATGACAGGAAAAGGCAGAAAAGAGAACCCACCATGACCATGCCCACTACCTAATGTGGCTGGTCATCATGCTGTGTCTGACCAATCAGATAAATGACACTCTTCCCTCAAGAATAATGAGAAAGGGGGCAGGACAATGAAGCTATCCCTGGGATTGGGAGACTAGAGTAAGTTTTCTTTCCCTCTAAAGACCCATCCCAGGTGCTAGAGTTGATGAAAGACATGAAGAGAAATAAAATATAACATTTGTCATCAGAGAGCTCAATGACTACTAGATAAATCAGGAAGGTAATCCAGACAAATAGAAACATAATGTTCAAGATGTTTGTTTGTTTAAGATGATATGTGACCCAGAGAAGAGCATCATAAAATCTACTGGATAGGCTTTATAATTATCTCCCTGAGCAGGTAATGTTAAAGTAGACATTCAAGGTCATCTTGAAAGATTAGGAGTTTACCAGGTGCCAAAAATTTACCTTATGCATAGAAGCAAGCTGTGCTAAAGAATCAAGACATAAAATAGCATAAGAAATCCTTATGTAACTAGAGTTCCAGATCCAGGTTGTACAGCACTGAGAGATTAGGCTGAATAAGCAACAGGAATCAGAAAATGAAAGTCCTAAGAAGTCTTCTATATCATGCTAAGGAGGTTTGAGTTTTGTCCTACAGGTGATAAGGCAAGTTTGCCACTTTTAATTTATATTGGCCAGTCTTCCTCAATAGGTTTTAAGAGAGGATAATATTATTAGGAAGTCAGAGACTCCCGAAAAAGGAAAAATAAGAAAAGTTTATTAGACTCTATTATAAAATGCCAAAAATATGATAGTACCACCTACTCACCACCTACTCCATCTATACAGCTCCTGGGACTTACTGACACAGTAATTAGCAATCAAGGTTACAAGGCCAAATCAAAGTTTCTAAATTCCTATTACAGACCTGATTTCAAACACACAAAGCAGCATAAAAATGTAAAAAAAAAAAAATTTGGGCTGCACAATTGGCTAATTATTTCCTGCTATTAACAAAAACTCAGTATCAAAATAATAGTGCCAGTTTGGAAAGCACAACAAGAAAGATAAATGGTGGTAATTGAAGTATCAAACCATTTAAGTTGAAAAACCAAAGGAAAATTACTTTGTGTCCTTAATTTCAATAACAATGCAACTTGATTTTTTTTATTCAAAATTGCATATACAATAATAGTTAAAGAATTCCTTTCCTTTGAGATGATGGCTATGATAACCACAGGCATTCTCAAAGGCATGGTAAGAATGACTTTCAAGTCTGTGATGTTCAGAGTGAATTTATCCAGTTTTTTTGAAACAATAATAAAAAGTATTGAAGACTGTGGGGCATGTACCCTATGAGGAGGAAAAATTCAATCTATTAGTATTTGATTTCAGTGTTATTTTCTATGACTATGTTTTGTTTTGTTATTTCTAACATATGTTTATTGTAGACTTGTCTTTAGTAAAATTAATTAGCTGGTATTTGTAAAGCTGTCTAAAGATGGGCTTTGTGGCCGGGCGCGGTGGCTCAAGCCTGTAATCCCAGCACTTTGGGAGGCCGAGACGGGCGGATCACGAGGTCAGGAGATTGAGACCATCCTGGCTAACCCGGTGAAACTCCGTCTCTACAAAAAAAAAATACAAAAAAACTAGCTGGGGGAGGTGGCAGGCTCCTGCAGTCCCAGCTACTCGGGAGGCTGAGGCAGGAGAATGCCATAAACCCGGGAGGCGAAGCTTGCAGTGAGCTGAGATCCGGCCACTGCACTCCAGCCTGGGTGACAGAGGTGACAGAGCAAGACTCCGTCTCAAAAAAAAAAAAAAAAAAAAAGATGGGCTTTGTATAATTACTAAGCACTTGTTTTATTACCAAGTTTCAATATTTTCTTTGTATGCTGGCTGCATATAAGTAACATTAATTTTTAAAACTGCAGTAGAAATCTGTCATTCTCCATAGCTGTGCAGAAAAAAATAAGGGTGCTGCAGAGATGTCTGAAGCAACACTTATAAGGAGTTAATTTCTAGCTTACACAATTATGTTCAGAATTGAGATACTTATCCAGAGCATTTTAAGGCCGTGCAAAAATCATGCCCTAGTCACTGAGTCAATGTTCTCAATATTAGCACACAGGTAAACTCAGATTTCAGAGAACAGCATTCAGGAAGAAATGCTGCACAGTGTTGAGAAGATACATAGTGTGATTGAGAACTGACCTAGGATATAGATAAACCACCAGAAAAATCTAAGGGGGCTAGTGTTTGCTAAGCTCTGTAACTTAGCTGTCAGGTTATAAATAAAACATGCCGTATATTGTTCCTAAATTCTGCTCTTCACACAGACATTTATTAGATTACTATTTACTAGCAATGCTGGCACAGAATGAGTTCATACCAAGTTGTCTACATTGGAAAAAATTCCGAATCTATGCCCTTTGGGTATTCCAACTACTTAAGTTCATTTGGAAGAAGATACAGAAAAATTCCTGAGACAAGGGCTCCATCTGGCATTACGCAATCCAGAAATCCTCCCCAAACTAATAAGTAGAAGTGGAACCAGTTAGGGTATCAAGATCACAGGTCCCATCCCAGAGGAGTCCACAGAAACAGCAAGCAAGTAGTCAAATTGCATGTCTTGAATATCTTCACTTTTATAAATAAGATCCCTTTTAAAAATAAATTATGATATTTCATAAGATTAATTTTATTAATAAAATAAGGTTTTATTCAGTAAAGTATCAGTTATTGATTATGTATTAATAGCAGGAATGGCAGAAGCCTGGCCTTTTATCACATTGCTAGCAGACTACCCTTTGAACCTAAAGTCCTGATAGTATCACCTAATCACATCTAGAGCTAAAATTTAAAAAACCGTCACACACCTACTATCACAATAACAGGAGTGAAGTATTTTAAAGCAAAATTTTAGGCATTATAGCAGGCATGCTGGGAAGCATATAGGATTTTGAACAAAGGTCCCCTTAGCAAACAGTTGCTAAGGTATTTGATGTTTCAAAAGTTATTTAACTTTTGTAGTCTCAATATATTCATCCATAAAGAAACGAAAGTAGTAATGCATATTGCATAAGATCGTAATGAGAATTAATTGAATTTTTTTAAAGTGCTTTATAAATGGTAAAGCCTTACTTTAGGTTTTATAAAGGTTAAATGATCCTTAAAGGCAGCTGGAAGTACAATTGCAGGCAGAGATGAGGGATTTTCTTAGTCTTATTTTATGCCAGGTATTTCGTTAGTTGCTTTATTGAGAAGATAAAAATACATAATCCTTATAATCTTTAATGTCAAAATAGAAAACCTCTAAGTTCCATATTCCTTAATTCAGTTCTATCTAATAAAAATTATGCTTATACCAGAGATCTTAATAAGGGATCTCATTAGCAAACATTAATGAAAAATTGGTGGAATATTGTGGACTCAGACACATTGCAGGAAGCAAAATTCTGGACTGCTCACTGATAAAGACAAAATTTAAGAATGTTTAGAAGGCATTTGACCTACAGTTATTATGAAAATACACTCTGTTTCTTGTTAGATTAAGATTTGTATCAGATTTATACCTGTTCTGTAGCTCCTCATCATAAAATATCTTGGCTGTTTTTGAAGAATTTCCTAGAAGGCATGTAGACTTCAAAAGCTGAAAAATCTCCTCCTATGGAAATTAACTATTAATTATAAGGTTAAACATTGTACTTGTTTTTTCATGGAAAAAGTCTATTACAATTAACAATTGTTTTCTGCCCTCCCTGGGGGAGGATTATAATTTTATAACCTACTGATGACAGAATAGACCAATGAAATGAGAATTAAAATGACCACGTTCCAGCTCAAACAGAAGCTTTTTGAGCAAGTATGTAGTTTCCCTTTGTTATGAATTTGTCAATGTTTTATATATGAATGTTTCACCAGTCTGAGGCCCAAAGAAAAGACAATATGGAGAAGAGCCATAAGCACCCTATGATGTCCCCACGGCATCAGTGAGAAAAATCTTTGCTTTTGTAGAACACCGAGATTTTAGAATTATTTGTCACTGTGGCCTATTCTGACCTGTCCTTCCCCATAATCTATAATTTCATTTGTATATAAAAGGTTTAAAATTCCATTGTCACTTTGTTAATCAGAAAGTATCATATTCTGTATCTGGCTTTCTTCCTTTAGGCCACATAGCAACTAAAACATTACACTGGAAAAGTAATATGATGATTTATTTTCTTCAACAGCAGCTCTACCTGGATCCAAATCAAATTAGAAGCTAGAAAAGTAGATTTCTTGTACCCTATATGAAAAAGGAGAAGAAATATCCCTGGCAGTAGGAAAGTACCAATACTTCCCAGGAAAATCCCAGGCATGCAGTAGTCACTCAATATATATTTGTGAAATAAGTGGATAAAATGTGACACCAATGAATTCAAGTAGCAGTGACATGAAAATTTTTTTCCCCCTACAATATTAGGCAGCTCTTGTAAAGTTATTGTGTGAGAAACAGCTCCCAAAGATAAATGATTTTTAAAAAAATAATGAATTTTCTTATTCATATGTCTGTGGATCAGAGTCTAACAGGGCTCTACTTCAAACTATAGGTCCAGTTTAGCTCTTCTCTGCATACTTCTCATTATGAAACAGAGACTATTCAGAGCATTCTCTCCTAATACCCAATAAGGGGAGCATAAGAGGGTAAACCAAATCATACAACTGTAGCTTCTGGCTGCAAACCAGTGCACATTCCATCGCCCAAAGCAAGGCACATCTCCCAGCTCAGTGTCAATCAAGAGACATATTCTCTATCTACTCTATCGCAAAGCACATGGCTAAGTGTCTGGCTATAAAGTTCTATTATAAGGAAAGTATAAAGAGTTAGGACAAAAATACTATCTAACACATCTATCCCAAATGACATATTTTTTTCATCGAAATTTAAAAGCAACAATAAACAGCAGAAATCTCCCCTATGGTATTAGTTACATCTGTTGAGAATTCTATAATCCATCCAATTGACTGGTATGACAAGCTAAGCCAGAAACCTTGAGACTAGTCCATTAAGAATTGCCTAAATTCAATAGTTGTAATCAGTTGAAATTTTGAAATTGACTAATACATGACATAGGAGTTTCTGTCGGGAATAAATAATCTTCTTAAAATACTTAATTCAAAACTCAAGAAATATTTGGGAACTTTTAAAATATATTTTGAACAAGGCTTTGAAATCATACATATGTATTATAATTTACACATTAGTGAATGTGTATGACTTATGACTTAATGGTTAATTCTGTGTGTCAACTTGGCTAAGCCATGGAATACGGATATCCAATCAAATGCCAGTCTAGACATTCTTCTGGAGGTACTTTGTAGGTAAGACTATCACTTAAGTCAATAGCTTTTGAGTAAAGCAGGTTACTTTCCATAATGTAAATGGACCTTATCCAATCTTTTGCAGGCCTCAAGAGAAAAAGACTGAGATCCTCAGAGGAAGGGGGAATTCTGCCTCCAGAGTGTCTTTGAACTCTAGCTGCAACATTACATCTTTCCTGGGTCTCAGCCTGAGAGCCTGCCCTGCAGATTTTATACATACCAGGCCCCCATAATCACATGAACCAATTCCTTAAAATGAGGAATTCCTAAAGTAAGCCTTTCTCTTTGTATATTCGCATATCTTATTCGTTCTATTCCTCTGGAGAGCCCTTAATAACCCAGTGGCCAACATTATTTATGAATGACAGAAAAATTATGAAATAGAAGTTAACTACAAATGTAACAAAGTTACAGAATGGTTAATGCCTATAAAAGATTTTTCATTTTAAACATAAAGAAGTATCTACTTTTAATTAATTGACAATCATAAAAAGTAGATGAAAAATGCAGACATAGCATAATCATCAATTCTACTTTCTTCATAAAATTCTTTGAATTATAGGAAAATATTTTAAATAGATTAAATATAGAATATCAGTGGAATAAAATTATAGAATATCACTAATAGAACAGAAAATTTGAGGACCACCTGAAAAGTGAAATAAAAATATAATAGACTGTGACTAGAAACAAAATAATGTCACAAATATGAGGAAAATTGGAATCTAAGTTCAAACAATTATAAATGATTCTCAAGACTCAGAGTCAGGTTGCTCAAAAAGCCAGAGCGGATCCCAGAGAAATCACTTAAAAACAACTATATACTTTTTAAAACTTAGCATTTCTTCTTTCTTCCTAGTGTGGGCATGGGACTCATAAAGAAGAGCAGAGCAGAGCTTCAGTCAACTTCAGATTCTGACATGAGTTACGGTGAAGGTGGAGGGTGGGGATAGGGTTGGAAAGCAAAGAAAAGTGACCCTGACAGAAAGAAAATAATCTAAAGTGCTTCAGAGCCAAGGCAAACCTTCTTATTCTGGCAATTGGTGGAAGTGTAGGGTAAGGTTCTCAGTCTTTCCATGACTATTTTCCCCAACACACGTTAAAGTGAAGCTTGCCTGTTGCTCTTCCCATGAAAATAGAAATGCCACAGCCAGCCCAAGCAGTTAGAAGAGAGGAATGTTGGTGATAGACAGACTTACATATCTGGAAATAAAATGCCTTTCATTGCCTTTATTAATCTACCTAGTCCTTCATTCCTAAATCAGATTGGCAGACAAGTGCCACTAGACTTTTTAAAGAAAAGCAATAGGCTGGGTGTGGTGGCTCTCACCTGTAATCCCAGCACTTTGGGAGGCCAAGGTGGATGGATTGCCTGAGGTCAAGAATTCGAGATCAGTCTGGCCTACATGGCAAAACCCCGTCTCTACTAAAAATACAAAAATTAGCTGAGCGTGGTGGTGCATACTAGTAGCCCCAGTTACTTGGGAGACTGAGGCAGGAGAATCACTTGAATCCAGGAGGTGGAGGTTGCAGTGAGCTGAGATCACACTACTGCACTCCAGCCTGGGTGACACAGCAAGACTCCATCTCAAACAAACAAACAAAAAGAATAAAAAGAAAAGCAATAAACTAAAATAGAATGATCAAGATAAATAAGAAGAGTTGATTTTGGAAAAAAAAAAAAAATTCAAGGAAAACAGAAATTTTCATAATAATTTAATTAACAGCTTCAGAAAAACTAAATATGATTAACAATTTTCATTGCAATTGCAATGATAAATATAAAGTGTCTGTACTATAGAATAAATTGCTAAAATAAAAAAGGCAACTAAAATTAGAAATAAAAATTAGAAGAAAGATTAAATAGAAAAAGGAAATGGCTAAATAACAAATTAATGATCTGAAAAATAAAATAAATCCTAGTAAGTCACAATTAATAAAGAGCAACACGACAACAAAATTTAAAGTGTAAATACATGAAGCTTCATAGAGAGCAATCCAAGATACCCATTTTCCATCTAAAGGGAGTTTCAAATGAAATAATTCAGATAATCAAAGAAAGGAAATAATAGAAAACCTTCCCACTGAGCTAAAAAGGACATCAAATATTATATTTAAATTGTCACTAGGTGCCAAATAACATGAATCTTAAAAAAAAAAAAAAAGACATATTCTGATTTACCTAAGAACTCAAGGAATAAAGAAAAAAAATCTAAAATCCACCCTTAACATAATCAAATTACAAAAACTTTTAAAGAGATTTGTGTTAGATTTCTCAGGGGTGCCTATATTCTAGAATGAATGGAGTAATATCTTCAATCTTTTGGAAAAAAAAAAAAAAACCTAGAAAATACTTTTGAAACAAGAATTCTGTACTGAGCCAACATTTTGGTCAAATAGATGAGCAAATTATTACATATTAAGACATAATTGAAGAATTTCTGCAGCAAAGTGAAATATAATCAAGAAAAATAATATGTGAAATTTAAGAGCGGATGCAAAGTGAAAAGCCCAATGAAAACAGTGAAGTTTTAATAAATTTTGATGTGTAATATCAATGATAATACATGAATCTAAAGTCCAAGATGATTATTACATAGAAAATTGTGCAGAGGCAGATGGAAGAGAAGTTCCCCATTAAGTAAAACTTTGCGAAGACTCTCAGATTGGATTTTGATCAGATAGAGAATACAAATATTAATTAACCCTAGACATTGTTGAAGAAAAGATTAAGCTTCAAAATCAAACGTAATTATTAGAAACCTAGAAATATAACGTATAATTTTTAAAAGTTGACTCAACAACATTTCAAAAACCTGAATTAAATAATAACCATAGAAAAATATGAAAAGATATCCTAGGATCTGTCTATACAAATATTAGGCTCAGAAATTTTACGAGCAATTTGTAGCAAACATTTAGGGTCAGATAAGGTTTCTTTTATAATATTTAAATCCCTGCCCCCAATTTCTTTGTGGTATTTAATTAACAACTTCTATGACAGTAAGAAATGAAACTATAAAGACCTAAGAGTAAATTAATGTGGAGTAAAGGGATTTCCAAGAGATTAAATGGTAGAATTCTAGAAATTGAGATCAGTGCAATATGGACATAAGGGAAAGGTAGAAGTTACAAATGATTCCCAGTTCTAATGATAATTGTTGGATGCCATTAACTTAGAAAACACAGGAAAGGAGTGTTTTGGGTAGATAGAGGTGAGATGTTAAATTCTAGTTAAATATGATAAATACTAGAATCAAGGAGTATGACATTTGAAGGCTCTGATCATTAACATCAAATCTCATATTACCAAGGCTATTGCTAAGTTACTCCATTTGTAACGCACAGCCCTCCTGAGTAAGAAGTCAGTTAATGTGGCAGCAATAACTTTCATGTTTATTTTCACTCCTGTGCCTAGCACAGAAGGAGCTATGGTTCAACAGAGACACTGATGTGTTACTGACTAACCTTAGGTTCTACAACTCACTGTCAGAATCATTTAATACTTGAATATTTTGTATGTACACGGCCTAATTGGTCATGTCTGTTCTTAGAAAAGTATTTACTTTTGCACATATACATTTTTACAGACAGATACATGCTACAAATAAATATATTCCAATACTCCACAACTGTTATAACTGAAAAAGAGACAAAATGCCAATATGTCTCAACATCAGTAACTTTTCAGAGTATATAAAAGATTGGAAAGTTTCTCAAGTAATATCACAAAACAAGCATAAGTATTAAAAACAAAAATGGACAGCAGAAATAATGTATTCTGCTCAAGAAGGGCTTCTTTCCAAGGAATACAAAGAGAGTTCTAAATTAAGAAAATTATATAAATATATATAATATATATAAATTATATATACATAATATATAAATTATATATATCACTGCATTCATGAATTTTAAAAACTAATAGATGAAAAAAATTGATGTAATTAAAAAATATATACTAGCAAATAGCAGCAGAAGAAAATTTTTTTTATTTGATAATATCTGTATATCAGAATCTCCCAGCAAAACTTAAGGGCAAATAGTTTTTAAAATTACATTGAACTCAGGAACAAATTATAGATGTTAACTCTTTAGTTCAGGCTACTATAACAAGAAAACAAGAGACTGGGTGGTTTAAACAAGAAATATTTCTTTTCTTACAATTCTGGAGGATTGGATATGCATGATCATATTTTTGTGAGGGCCCACTTCCTGGTTTCCTCAAATGGTAGAGAAAAAGAGAAAAAAAGAAGCTCTCCTGTGTCTCTTCTTATAAGGACACTAATCTCATTCCCGAGAGCTTCAATCTCATGACCTAATTACCCCCCAAAGGCCCCACTTCCAAATATCATTTCATGAGGAATCAGGCTTCAACTTACAAATTTTGGGGGGAACATAAACATTTAGTTTTCTAGTATCAATTATCACTGTCATTTATTATCTTTCTGGATATCCCAGACATTGAAGTAAATCAGAAAAAATAAATGAAAAGCACATATATTTGAGAAGACTAAATAAAGTATAATGATTTACAAATGATATGTGTCTCTAAAAAAAAAGAATCTGGGAGAACTCACTTGAAAATTTCTCAACATTAGTAACTGGCTTTTGTTATCATTTCTGGATATAAAAGATCCATACAAAAAATTATACAAACGATTAATGCAAGAAACCCCCACTACTTTAATTATACAACAGAAATAAACAATAAGAAAAAGTAAAGGGAAAATATCACTTGAATTAGCAACAAAAATATAAAATGTCTAGTAATGTACCTAGCATATTTAATACACCAAAGAACATAAAAGAAGACTAAAGTAAAGAGACATACAAAATTCATGAATGGAAAAAGTAAATATCATGCCACATCTATAAATGTTCCTATGTTAATAAACAACTTCGCTGTTGTCCCAAACATGATACTAACCCAATGTTTAGTCAACTCTGACAAGCTAATTCTACAATTTATAAAAAAAAGAAAGGAAATGGAAAAGAAAGAAAGAAAAGAAACGTAAATAAAACTAGTAAATACATTTTTGGAAAAGAGAATACACGAAACTTTTTAAAATCTGTATGTACCCTTTCATGTGACAAGGAGATCCATATTTATGTGTTCCTGGAATTATCTAAGCTATAATGTTTGAGAGCACAGTTCCCACACAAAATCATCCTCACTTTTGACATCAATTACAAGTTTACAAATGTTTCCACAACCACCCTTAAGTTTGATACTTAGCTTAAAGGACTCACAGAATTTATTGAAAGTAATTGTTATATACACAATACAATCTATTACAGAAAAAGAATACAGATTACAGTCAGCTAAGGGGAAGAGACACATAGGCTAGAACCCGGGAAGGATCCAAAAAGGGAGCTTTCAATTGTCTTCTTTCTGTGGTGTCATAGATGGCACTGCCTCCTCCTGGTCACCTTATATGACAATATACACAGAGTATTGTCAACCAAGGAACCTCACCCAAGTCTTGGTGTCCAGAGTTTTTATTGGAGCTCAATCACATACTACCTGCATGACTCACCTTAAATCTCAAACCCTTCCTGGAAATTTGGCTGATACCTTTGGTCATCAGTTCCTCTGGAGTTTGGACTTTATGTCACAGCCCAAAGTCCCCATCACAAATCACATTGTTAGACTGTCCAGTGGCCAAAGCCCCCAAAGGCAAACAAAGACACTCCTATTAGTCATGACATTGTAGGGCCTAGAGATCTTTTACCAAAAGCCAAAGGTGAAGTTCAGACTCCTCCTTGGTAAGGATAATTTTTCACTATACAATGTAAAAGTGTGTAGCAGTTTATCCAAATAAAGAATGATGTACTAATGTTCATATAAAAGCATAGACAAAACTTCTGGGAAAATATATAGCAAACAGTAAACTGTAATATAATCAAAGCTATGAAGATGCAGAGGAATATCAGAGGCAAGGAATGTAAGGAGACACTCATTTTCTGCTCTTTGTTCTTTTAAAATATTCAGGTATTTTCTAACAGTAAGAATCAGGGGAAAAGGCAGAATGGGAAGCACCAGGATTCTCTCTCCCCACCTAGACAACAATTGCACTGGTAAAATCTTTCAGATACAACAATTTGGGAACTCTGGAGAGTACTGAAGACTTGCAACTTCCAGGGGAAGGACTACATAGTAAATTGTGGTTAATTGTGGTCATTTTTAGCTCTTAACATAGCAGTAGCTATACATCCCCCTCTAGAATATATTAAGAGACTAATACATTTTAAATATGGCAATTATTAGTATAAAAGTTAATGTTGTTGTAACAACAGTTTGTAAATGCACATTTTGCTTTCTACATAATTTAAAAGACAAATGCATTTTGAAAAATTATGAGTTTATGTTTTTGAACACACAATGTATAAAGATATAATTTTGTGACATCAAAAACTGAAAGAAGTGGGGAGAATGATGTAAAGGAGCAATTTTTACATGGTATTATAGTTAAGCTGGTATAAATCCAAATTAGAATGTTATAACTTTAGGATGTTAAATGTAATCCCCATGGTAACCACAAAGAAAATAGCTGTAGAATATATACAAAAGGAAATGAGAAAGGAGCTTAAATATTTCACTACAAAAAATCAACTAAGCACAAAAGAAGACAGTAATATAAGAAATAAAGGACAAAACAGCCATAAGGCATATAGAAAAAAAAAAAAAATAGCAAAATGACAGAAGAAAGTTCCTCCTTTTCAGTCAGTCTTAAAAAGAATGGAATTTCTCACATATGCTACATGGATGAAACTTGAGGTTATTTTGCTAAGTAAAATAAGCCAGTCAAAAAAAAAAAAAAAAAAAAACGGGTAAATGCTATATGATTTCACTTATATAAGGTCCTTAGAGTAGTCAAAATCATAAAGACACAAAGTATAATACTGGTTGCCAGGGCCTGGGGGAGGGAGGAATGGGGAGTTAGTCTTTAATGGGTATAGAGTTTCATTATTGCAAGATCTGGAAATGGAAGATGGTGATGGTTGCACAATATGACATGCTTAATGCCACTGAAATGCAAACTTAAAGCTGCTTAAAATGGTAAGTTATATTTTATATCTATTTTATTGCAATAAAAAATTGGAAAAAATATTAGTTAATATTTATCTTATGCGATCTGTCTTAGTGCATTTGGACTGCTATAATGTGATACCTTAGACTAGCTAATATATAAACAACAAAAATTCACTGTTGACAGTTCCAGAGACTGGGAAGTTCAAGATCAAGTTGCCAGCAGATTTGGTGTCTTGTGAGGGTTTGCTGTCTGCATCACAGATGATGCTTTCTTGCTGTGCCCTCATATGACAGAAAGGCACCAGGGAGCTCTGTTGAGCCTCTGTTATAAGGGCACTAATCGCTTTCCTGAGGGCTCCACTGTCACTACTTAGTCATTTTCCAAACACTCCATCTCTTATTACCATGATATGAGAGGTTAGATTTCAATATATAAATTTTAGGGAGGCACATATGTTCAGACCATAGCATGATTTAAATAACAATTTAATGAAATCAGTTTCTCCCCACTTCCACTAAATAATGTGAACAATTATCTAAACAATATTAGGTTTAAAGGGAGCCAAATTATTAGGTTGCCAGAAGTACTCTTGGAGCTCAGAAACCAATACCTCAAAATATGATATTTTGACATGCTGGACTGAAGAAGGCTTCAAGTCCCTCTGACACTCCCCTCTGCCTCTCCAACACACATATCTCTCCCAAAGCATAGGATAAAAGGATAAAATATAGGATAAAAAGGAGAAAGAAAGGTCAAAGTTGTTTTCTGAATTTTCTCTATGACCAATGGGAACAACTGTTTTTCTCCCCTCCCTGTTGTCTAATTACCTATTGCAGAAAAGCAGACCAAGAACGTAACCACATCTAAGCACACATGAGATCATGGCTGTCTCTCAGACTCATTCAAATTCCAAAGAGATCTACTTACCAGTTAATCTCTGTTCCCTGTCCATTCATTCTCCCTAGCAATCTTTATTGTCTCTCAATAAAGATTGAGAGAATCTTTATTGAGAATCCCTCTTCTCCCACCTCCCAGAACCTGTTTTGCCAAGATGGGAAATAAGCTTCTGAATCTCAGTGGGTGGTTGGCTCTTCATTCTGAAGTCTCCCTCATAAACACATAAAATAAATTTATATGCCTTTTTTTCCTATTAATCTGCCTCACATCAGTAATCTTTGAGCTTCCAGGGTGTCAAGGGCCTTGGCTCTGCATAGTACCATGCAATAATTGGCCATGATGGGCTCTCCTATTTACTTTTGAGGAAGTGGAATTTAAAATGAGCTGACTGTAACTCTCTGACTCTAAGGACATTTTTAGTGTATGTGAGACATTTTCCCCCCATTTCTTTCTCTTAATCATGATTCACAGTCAAATGTCACTCAAGAAGGGCAGAGATAGGCAGAGATCACACACTAGCTCACCCTCAAGGTCTTTTTATGAGCTACTCTTCCTAACTACATTCTTTTAAGTCAATGCTTCTCAAACTTTCACCCTTGCTCTGCTTCTCTTACCAGGCTGCAAAGCCACAGAGGGTGAACTCATCTACCTTGAGATCATCTTTTGTAATTCACGGTGACTCAAATTATATTCCTTGGCACCAGCTCCCCGATTTCAACTTCTGTGTTCTATCTTTTTAATCTCTGTCTAGTCTCTTTGCTCTGAATTATTTCTACAGTCGTTCTTGGTTTAAGTTATTTTATTCCTTAATGTCTTAATTGTTAATTGAGGGACTAGGATAGTAACATAAATAAGTGAAGCAGACAGCTGTAAGAAAATCAGGAGTAGTGAGGACTACAAGAAGCAATAATTCTTGACCCTTTTAAAAGCATTCACAAGCAAAGTTTTGTTTGTTATTTATATATCTTGTTTTGCATCATGGTGACTAAATACATCTGTAGCTGTATTAGTCAAAATTCTCCAGAAAAACAGAACCAATAGAATATATATACATATGAGATTTATAATTAGGTATTGGATCACATGATTATTGAGGCTGAGAAGCCCCACACTCTGCCATCTGCAAGCTGGAGACCCAGGAAACTGGTGGTGTAGATCCCAGTCTAAGTCTGAATGCCCAAGAACAAGGAGAACCGAGGGCAAGTGAAGGTCAAAGTACCAGTTTAAGCAGCCAGTCAAAAAGCAAATTCAGCCTTCCTTCATCTTCTTGTTCTATTCAGGCTCTTAATGGATTGGATAGTACCGACCCACATTTAAAGACTCATCTACTTAGCCTACTAATTCAAATGCTAATCTATTCTAGAAACATCCCCATAGACACACCCAGAAATAATGTTTAGCCAGATATCTCATCATTCTGTGGGCCTGTTGCAGGGGAGCCCCAGATCACCTCTGTATTAGTCTGTTTTTACACTGCTGATAAAGACATACCCAAAGACATACTGGGAAGAAAAAGAGGTTTAATTGGAATTACAGTTCCACATGGCTGGGTGAAGGCCTCAGAATCATGAAAGGAGGTGAAAGGCACTTCTTGTGTGGTGGTGGTAAGAGAAAATGAGAGAGATGCAAAGCCTGATAAAACCATCAGATCTCATGAGACTTATTCACTACCATGAGAACAGTATGGGGGAAACCACCCCCATGATTCAAATTATCTCCCACTGGTCCCTCCCACAACACATGGGAATAATGGGAGTACAATTCAAGATGAGATTTAGGTGGGGACACAGAGTCAAACCATATCATTCTTCCACTACCCATTCCAAATCTCATGTCCTTACATTTCAAAACCAATCATGCCTTCCCAACAGTCTCTCAAAGCCTTAACTCATTTCATCATTAACTCAAAAGTTCACAGTCCAAAGTCTCATCTGAGACAAGGCAAGTCTCTTCTGCCTATGAGCCTGTAAAATCAAAAGCAAGTTAGTTACTTTCTAGATACAATGGGGGTACAGGCATTGGGTAAATACAGCCATTCCAAATGGGAGAAATTGGCCAAAACAAAGGTGTTACAGGTCCCATGCAAGTCCAAAATCCAGGGGGACAGTCAAATCTTAAGCTCCAAAATGATCTCCTCTGACACCATGTCTCATATTCAGGTAATGTTAATGCAAGAAGTGGGCTCCCACTGCCTTGGAAAGTTCCACCTCTGTGGCTTTGCAGAATATAGCCCTTTTTCTGGCTGCTTTCATGGGCTGGCATTGAGTATCTATGGCTTTTCCAGGCACATGGTGCAAGCTCTTGGTGGATCCACTATTCTGGAGTCTGGAAGATGGTGGCCCTCTTCTCAGAGCTCCATTAGGCAGTGCACCAGTAGAGATTCTGTGTGGGGGCTCCAATCCCAGATTTTCCTTCCTGCCCTAGCAGAGGCTCTCCATGAGACCCAAACCCCTGTAGCAAACTTCTTCCTGGACATCCAGGCGATTCCATACATCATTTGAAATCTAGGGGGAGGTTCCCAAACTTCAGTTCTTGACTTCTGTGCATTCACAGTCTCAACACCACATGAAAGCTGCCAAGGCTTGGGACTTGCGTCCTGTGAAGCCATGGCCCGAGCTCTACCTAGGTCTCTTTCAGCCACAGTTGGAGTGACTGGAATGCAGGGCACCAAGTCCCTAGGCTGCACACAGCAAGGGGACCCTCGGCTCTGCCCACGAAACCACTTTTTCCTCCTGGGCCTCCAGGCCTGTGATGGAGGGGCTGCCATGAAGACCTCTGACATGCCCTGGAGACATTTTCCCCACTGTCTTGGGGATTAACATTCGACTCCTCGTTACTTATGCAAGTTTATCCAGATTGCTTGAATTTCTCCTCAGAAAATGGGATTTTCTTTTCTATCACATTGTCAGTCTACAAATTTTCCAATGATCTGTTTCCCTTTTAAAACTGAATGCCTTTACCAGCACCCAAGTCACTTTCTGAATGCTTTGCTGCTTAGAAATTTCTTCCACCAGATTCCCTAAATCATCTCTCTCAAGTTCAAAGTTTCACAAATTTCTAAGGCAGAGGCAATATGCCACTAGTCTGTTTGCTAAAACATAACAAGAGTCACCTTTACTCCAGTTCCCAAAAAGATCCTCATCTCCATCTGAGACCACTTCATCCTGGATTTCATTGCTCATGTCATTATCAGCATTTTGGTCAAAGCCATTCAACAAGTATCTCAGAGGTTCCAAATGTTCACACATTTTCCTGTCTTCCGAGTCCTCCAGACTGTTCCAACCGCTGCCTGTTACCAAGTTTCAAAGTCGCTTCCACATTTTCAGGTATCAGCAACGCACCACTCTATTGGTACCAATTTACTGTATTAGTTTGTTTTCACATTGCTGATAAAGACATACTGAAAACTGTGAAGTAAAAGAGGTTTAATTGGACTTGAGTTGCATATGACTGGAGAAGCCTCAGAACCATGGTGGGAGGCAAAATGCACTTCATACATGGCAGTGTCAAGAGAAAAGATTTAAAAATGGAAACACCTGAGAAAACCATCAGCTCTTGTGAGACTTATTTACTACCACGAGAAGAGTAGAGGGGAAACTGCCCAAATGATTCAAATTATCTCTCACTGTGCCCCTTCCACAACACATGGGAATTATGGGAGTACAATTCAAGATGAGATTTGGGTGGGGACACAAAGCCAAACCATATCAACCTTCAACTCCTCTTTGACTTTGAATGGGCTCTTCAGCTGCATCTAGAAATCAAACGGACACCAGGCAGATTAACAGGAGAAAAGAATACAAATTTTATTCGTTTTACACATACATGAGGATCTTCACAAGACAGTGAAGTCTTAAAAAAGTAGCCAAAGCAAAATGCTTCTATATTTTTTAGACAAAAAATAATAAATTTAGAAGAAATGATAGGACAAAAAAAATCTGGCTAAGAGCAGTAAATTTTTAGGGAAGTCACTAGAAGATATAGGAGGTGGGGTGTAAAACTAATGGAAGATAAGGGTTACTTCAGTAAGCATACTTATTCAGGTCCATTGCAGCCCCCAATTCTCAGTCTCTGGTGATAGGGCTATTTTCTCACCCTGGTACAGGGAGGCTACCCCTTTCAGATAAATTTTTATGGTTTGCTGCATGCAGGAATAGACAGGTGGGTTAGCCATTTGTGAAACTACAATTTCTCCAATGTTTTCAACTAGAAATAGTCAGAATACAATCTGGTATATTTGGGAATGTCACATCTTTCACTCCACAGTAAGTTGACACATAAAATTATTCATAACAAATATATCCCTTGGTCTCTGCTGCTGGTACATAGGGCACTCAGCAGCAGCCACAGTCAGGCTTACTTTGGTGAGTAGAAGACCATGTTGCTGAGCCCATATATAACCTCTGTTCTTGCCACCATGGCCACTTTGTCCATGAGCCCATTAGGCAATGGCAGGAGTGAGTGGAGAAAGAAGTGGACTGGTATTCACTGAATGTGCCTTCCTAACAACTTCATTTTTAAAATTGTCCTCTTTTTAGGTCACACTGTGGTAAGCATTAATTTGACACACAAATATCTTCATTTTTTGTGGGTTTTTTGTTTTGTTTTTTTTGTTTTTTGTTTTTTGCCTATTTAGAGAGTTCTATCTGCATACCTTTCGCAAAATTTCCTTGTCATCAATTTGCCAATCATCTTCCAAGTCCCTGACAATCCAGCCATTGGCCTCACCCCTGGCCATTTCTCCTTCTAAGTAAAGTGAAATCTGATGCACTACTTGGAGTTTTTCCTACTGAAAAGATTAAAATTTATCAACACAGCATCCAAATTCCCTACTGGTTTGTGAATTCTATGTACACGGTCTCTGTGACTTAATTCTTGTTCTTTCTGAGTCTTCTATTTGGCTGCTGAAATTACATGTCTTAAGATGTAAATCTAATGACATAATTCCTCTACTCAAAATTTTTCCAAAGATTTAACTCTAGGTTGAAATCAAAACACTTTACCATGACATCCAATACTTTAATTATCTGACTTCTGATAGTTTTCAGCTGTATCACTTACCACTCTCATATTACACTGTGACCCAGTTATTCTGAATTTTTTTTCATCATTTAGTGTCCTGTCCTTTATGTTGCATCTGTGACCTTTCATGACTTTTTTAAGGTTGTCTTTGACTTCTCCACTTTGAGTTAAGCCTCTTTAAGCCTCTTTATTGTTTTCTCAATGCCACTGGCCTGCTTCCCTTAAATAAATTCTCACAGATTGCATTGCAATCGTATATGTTTGCTTTTCTCTTTCACCGAAGTGTGTGCTCTTTGTGGGTGGACTTGATGCGCTTATGTCTGTAGAAATGGTATTTGGAACTTAAGAGAGAGAAATTGATGTTTTTTTTTTTTTTCTTCTAACTTCCAAGTGAACTACTAGTTTCAATATCCCATATCAATTGATAACACAGAGTTCAGCAACAGACCATACTCAATTCCTTCCTCTGCCATATATTATCTATATGACATTAGATAGTTTACATAACCTCAGTAAGCCTCAGTTTTCCCACAGTATCTACCTGACGTAATAACTATAATAATTTAAGCAATATAATTCATTTGTACCAAGCCTAATACTTTGAAGCTGTTTAATAAATGCTAGGTGATGGTCATGGTAATAGTAGTAGTAGAAATGCAAGCAATGTCAGTAAAACTTGAGAAGAAAAAAAAGCTAAATTGTAATTCAAGTGTACCGTATGTACAGTAACAAGGGCCTTTGAATGTTCTAACTTCTATACTAACAATCGAACCACTCTAAGTGAAAATGGGAAAAAAATCAGATCATACAGTAAAGAATACTATCTTTTACTCTAGCAGCTCTCAGTAAACACATGCAAATCTTTTCTTGCCTCAAACTGAACTCATTGCATCACCCTTCTCTAATTCTCCCTAACCCCATCTTGAATTTTCTATCTACTGAAAAGCACCACCACCCATACTCCCAGCCAATCAAGTAACTTTGGAGGTCCTCTTTATTCCTTCCCATTCTCAGCTCCTTTAGCCAACTAATCATCAAACTCTGTTGCTTCTATAATGCAATGGTTATCATACTAGTCTCACTGCATCGTGTCTCGCCAACTCTAATTAATTTTCTAAACAGCTGCCAGAATAATCTGAACATTTCTATTCCCTTCAGCGCTTCCTATTCAGCAAACTCCTTCCTATTGCCCAAAAGAGATTCATAAGACTCACAAAACTCTATTCTGGCCTAATGCTCCACCATCATCCCTCACCACTTCTACCTTTAGTAGAAGTGCTCTGTCTGGTGATAATCTGTTCCATTATTTCAATTTATCTTGCTCTTTCTTGGAATTATGTCTTCACCCAATCCATTTCCTTATCTAAAATAGGCTCCCAAAGTCTTCTTACCCTGGTCATCTATCATTATTCAGTTTTCACCGTATGTGTGATTGATTTCCTCCAAAAAGTCTTAGCTGACATGCATTATCCTCATACACACACTCCAATTAACTGAGTGTCTCCTATGGCTCGTTTAACACAGCATTTGACCTATTTCACTGTATTACAAATACCTCTTTTCTTGTCCTTCTTTCCCACTGCATTACGCTATAAGCTTTGTGAGAGCAGAAAACAGAGGTGTCTTACTTATCTCAATCCCACTGCACATAGTAGGAATTGCAGTATTTATACATGATAAAATAAATGAGTGAATGAGGAAAATTTTAAGCCTATTTTGAAGCCATCTGAGTGAAACTGATGGGTCTCAAATTCTTTCTTCTGTAGCCCAGCTTCCGAGGTGACCCTAGAAAAATGGCTGCATTTCTGAGTTTTCATAGCTGTCTGTAGCCACTCTGTTCAAAGTTTAGCATTTCTGTGAAGTTCTGTGGTGTGACGTATAGCAACTCTCTTCTGCTCAGCAGTAAGAAACTTTTTCACTTTATTTGTGAGACTAGACACACTCATTCTTTCATTGAAAATGTATTCTTCAACTGATTGATTTTATTTTTCATAAACATTACTTTTAAACACTCTATTTATCTGATTCTTCCTTTCTGCTCTCTGTGTTTAGAATGCCACTGGGTTTTATTACCATTACAATTGGTAAAACCTGCCAGCTATGCTGACTGGGTCAAGATCTTATTTTGCTTATTCAAACTTTTCTTTTTAACTTAATAAACAAACAAAAACTACATTTCTAGACATCAGTGATTTGTTGTATTTGAAATGATACTGTCTATTATATACAACCTTCATTCTTTGAAGAAAACGCTGGATAATCCTTGCCTCTGTCTATTATTATTTCTAATGAGAGGAATGCTTAGGTTTCATTGGTGCAATTCAAATGCTTTCCAGAAAGTTTTGGCATCACCTACTTGTGAAGATAAATAAAAGAGCAATTTGGCATAATGGATACAACATGGGCTTTGGAAATCTGATGGCAGTGAATGAAGTTGGAGTCATGGCTTCATTAATTCCTAGCTGTGCAAACTTTGGCATTTGAATAAACACTCTCAGACTCACTTTTCTCATTTGTTTTTTAAGAAGTTTACAACAATGCTTATAACAAGGTTGAGTGTTAATTGAGTAGTCGACATTAAGTGTTATATACATTATCATAGTTTATATATGTGCATTTCTGTTTTACAATGAAGCAACATCTGCAGCAGAGTATATAAAAACATTATACTGTTTCATAATCCCAACCTGAATGATGCATGCTGATCCTGGCAATCTTGACAAATAGCCCTTTGAGAGGAGCTAACCTGGGAGCTACCTTTCCAGTTAGGGAGTCAGCATGATCTGATGTTTTTCCCATTTTCACTTAGGGTGGTTCGATTGTTAGTATAGAAGTTAGAACATTCGAAGGCCCTTGTTACTGTACATACACATCACAACTCTTTTTTTTTTTTTTTTTTTTTTTTTTTGAGACGGAGTCTCGCTCTGTCGCCTGGGCTGGAGTGCAGTGGCCAGATCTCAGCTCACTGCAAGCTCCGCCTCCCAGGTTTACGCCATTCTCCTGCCTCAGCCTCCCGAGTAGCTGGGACTACAGGCGCCCGCCACCTGGCCCGGCTAGCTTTTTGTATTTTTTAGTAGAGACGGGGTTTCACCGTGTTAGCCAGGATGGTCTCCACATCACAACTCTTGATCTACAGCTTTCAAGATTTTATGATGTCAGGCGATATGGATTATTGCAACTTTTTCTGAACTTTATTCTTGAGCTTTAAAATGGCATATTCACCCAATGTGACCCCATCTCTAATGAAATTTGCTTGAATGTTGAATATAAAAGCAAACTGTGGATAGAATCCTGCTCAGCTTGAGCTCAATGTTTGAAATAGGCTAAAGATTTTCTAGAATTGGTACTTCTTCTCACCTACTGACTCAAATGGAAAGCAGTCTCTACCTAAGTACTATGTCCAAGATTAATACTGAAAAGATGCTTCTTTAATTTTGTAAACATTAATGAAGTGGCTTCTCTGAATAGATTTCTTATTTGAATGACTAAAGATTACAGATTTTACTCAGCTAAAGAGTTGCTGGTGGAAGAAAGATGTTTTCTAGCTATCTCTAGGTGCTTGAGAAACCATCTAAAACTTAGGTGGCTGTGGGAGACTTGCTCTAAGGTGACCACCCATGAGTCATGCTCTTGCATAAGTGGAATCTGTGCAAATGCCCTTAAGTTCAAGTGGAATCTGTGGCTTACTTCTAACCATCAGAATATGACAAAGGTGATGAGATGTCTCTAGAGTGATTAGATTATGTTGTGTGGTGAAGGGGATGGCATGTCATCTTTGATCATGCTGTATTACACAAGACCCTGTCTCAGCTGATTGGAGCAAGGAGCAAACACCATGTTGTGAATGGCCTATGGAGAAGGCCATGAGGCAGGATCTGCTAATGGCCTCTAGGACCTGAGAGAGGTCTTTTGCTGACAGCCAGAAAGAAGACAGGCCATGAAGTATATAGCTGCAAGGAAATGGATTCTGCCAACAACCTGTATGAGCCTGGAAGTGGATTCTTCTCTAGACAACACTTAGATGAGATGGCAGGGTTTTTTTTTGTTTTTGTTTTTGTTTTGTTTGTTGTTTGTTTTTGAGACAGAGTCTTGCTCTATTGTCCAGGTTGGAGTGCAGTGGCATGATCTCGACTCACTGCAAGCTCTGCCTCCCAGGTTCACACCATTCTCCTGCCTCAGCCTCCTGAGTAGCTGGGACTACAGGTGACCACTACCACACCCAGCTAATTTTTTTTTTTTTGTATTTTTAGTAGAGACAGGGTCTCACCGTGTTAGCCAGAATGGTCTTGATCTCCTGACCTCGTGATCCGTCTGCCTCCGCCTCCCAAAGTGCTGAGATTACAGGTGCGAGCCACCGTGTCCAGCCAGAGATGGCAGTTTTGTGTAACATCTTAATTACAATCTTGTGAGACTCTGAACAGAGGACCCAGTTAGGTTAAGACCTGACTTTTAACCAGGGAACCTCTAAGATAATAAATGTGTGTTGTTTTATGCTACTAAATTTGTGGTAATTTCTTATATACCATCAGAAAAATAATACAGTGGCTGAAGCAAAAATGATTTATTATTTCTGATGCTTCTTTGGGTTGACTTGGTCTCATGTGGGGTCAGCTGGAATAATCACATGGTTACCTTCAGCTGGGAGCTCAGAGGAAATGTCTAAGATAGTATCACATCCCACCCACACCACCCACCAAAACAGGAAAACTGAACTCTTACATGATGGTTCAGAACTCCAAAAGAGAGAAAAAGTGGAAGTTGTCAATTCTCATAAGGCTTAGACTCAGTACTCCCAGACCTTCCTTCTCCCTTATTTAATTAGTCTAAGAAGAGTACACGGCATCTTAGGTTCAAGAGTAGAGAAAATAGACTCCACCTCTTAGTGCTGGAGCATCATGAGCATATTTGGATGGAATTAATTGTTAATGCAATGTTTTCGGGTACTTTACCACAATAAACTGTCTGGCTTTAACAATTCACATCTATCCCACGTGCAAAAGGCACTCACTCCCACTCAAGACACAAAAGTCTTATCTAATTATGGAATTGAGTTTGAAGCTTAGTATCATGTGATCTACGTTCATATCAGATAAATCTCTTCCCATGTGGATCTTGTCAATTGGAGACTTGTAATCCAAAGAATACAAATGTATGTATACAATGGCAAGGCATATGTTCCCAGAGCATGCTACTCTGGGGCAGAAAATATTCCTTGATTCTAGTCTGTTTCCTGGAAGTGGTTCTCCATGACTCTAAGTTCCATCCTCAACCTTTGGCTCTGTCCTCAGAATGATCCTTCCTTTTGATAAGGAATGTCCTATACTTATAGCTGAGTAACTTTCTCGTCCTTCATCCTGCCCATAGAAAGCTGGGATTTTAAATACCTCTTTTCATTTTAAACTTTCTTTGTTCCTTTTCTTTGTTCCAATGTAATTCAACTACCTTAAAAAACACTGAGTTTTCAAGACATCAAATTGTAATTACTACATTAGAAAAACGGCACAATCGCAAATCTCTTTAAGGCAGGCCTCTCTCCACTTTAAGTTGAGATTCAGGATGCCCCAAGGTAATATCTTTAAAAGCCCTAGAAGGCTTTTGTCTGGTTGCATTTTCTACCAAGCACTACCCTTCAATCCTTCAGTTTTTAACATTCTATACCATTAATTTGTTCTTAACGCTGAGGCCACACATTATTGTCAGAGCCTCAGTTTGATCTTTTCTCTGAAGCTACTTCTTACTTTGGAAGCCTTTTGTTCATTTGAAAAATTAAGAATGAGAAATAGTGTTCTTTTCCATTCCAGCAATACCTGGGTTGAAAACATTTCTTCTCAATTCTGCTTGAAAATTGAAAATTTTCTTCTTTAGTTCATCTGTCTTTTGCATTACTTTCTCATAGGTAGCTTAAAATTTCAAAAATTTGCCTAGAAACTTACCCAGCCAGATCCAGAGTTCTTTAGATACTTTTATCTGTCTTCCAAGTAACTTTAGGCAACAATCTCACAAATTTTTCTGCCAATACATGACATGATCTACCCTTTCTTCACTTTTCCATAGCAATTTCTCCAGTGTCCATTTTCCTCCATTAACAATCACTTCACTTACCATTCAGGTCTCTGCCAGCTACCCAGTCACATGCCAAGCAAGGGCTTATATTTTATGTTGCAAACTCTACCCAAGTTTATCCTTTAGATCCTGAGGATCTTTATTCATAGCTGGGCTTGACTGAAGTGACAGAATCCTGGACTTGGAGCTGGTTCCATGATGGGATGTCACTTTTGGAGGAGATATGAATGCATTTTCAGGTGAAGGGAGATGTGAATTTTTGTGGCCGAGTACAGAGATAGATGGTCTCTAAATATGGCTGTCAACACTTCTTTCCATCCTTGTCCATGTCTGCCACTCTCTCCATCAAGAAATGGAGTCTATTTCCTCTCTGCTTGAGATTGGCCTAGTCTCCTCACTTCCTTTAAATGCAGCTAGGCTACCATTCTGGATCTAAGTGTTAGGAAGGCTGCATGTTCTGCTTTCTATCTTTTGGAACCGAGTCAAAAGACTAATGTATGTCAACAGGCTATTTGTACAAGCACCCTAGAGGACAAGATGACATTTTGGTCACTTCAGCCCCAGCTGACTTTCCAGTCAAATGTATTCTTGCAGCCACATGGAAAAACTACCCAAACTACTCCAATCAATGCATAGAACTATGAGAAATAATAAATAATGTTTTGTATCACTAAGTTTTATAGTGTTTTTAAGGCAGCAGCAGAAACCCGAAATAGAAATCTTGATTATAAAATCACATGCAACACAAATATGTTACATCTCAGTTAAAACTGTGGTTCCCTCATACACAACTCCCACTTATTTGCCACTAATCTGACACAAAGACAGTTGCTTGTGTCCATCAAAATGTATCTGAATAATATGACAGTCTAGTTCTCTAATTATTTAGTGATTTCTTCAAATATACTTGATTATGATGAGTCAGAAATATAAAAGGCTTAAGAAATAAGTTTGACCTTCACACATACATAGGAATTGATTATTTGATATTATGTTTGTTATGAGGTAGTTCTGGGTTTCTCACAAATGCATACCAAAGGTCATGGTAACTAATATGGAACACTAATAATGTGCCTACTAGTTACGCTTTTATTCACATAATGTACTCACATATGGAGGCTGGATTAATTTGCTTAGGAGAAATTGAAATTAAATTGCCTTTCTTGATATTTAGTTTTCCTTTTCACAGTAGGATTCTAGTCTTGCTAGCTGAAAATACGGTGTCTGGCATTTAGTAATAACCTAGTAAAGGTTATGTTTTAGACATACAACTAATCAAGCTCTACACACTATAGCTTAGGAAAATAAAAACCGCAAGCCAAAGTAAATATAAACATACTCAGATAATCATTGCTTTTTCTAGGAGGAAACTGAGTTTCAGGGAGATCAAGTATCTTGCCCAGGATTGCATAGCTTTCAGAGATGAAATTTTGAGTCCAAGTCTGTCTGTGCTAAAAGTTCATGCTTGTCTCTTTGTCTTTTCCTCTTTGTCACAGTGCCTTCTAGAAACTGAGGTACCCTGTAAAGTATAAAACCTGGGAATTGAACACTGAACAAACACCTTTGGAAGGAATGTGTCCTGTGTTTTTTTAGTGGCCATGGTAGACTACAATGGTAGAAGGTTCTAGTCTCTTACAGAATAGGACATTGTTGCTTATTAATCAGTTACTATGGCTGCCTTCATTTTATGTACTATGAAGTTCCATTATACTTTTTCAATTCTTAATTATTCTGTGTCAATGTATTCAACTCTCAGAAATAAAAAAAAAAACATATAAAGGAGAATGAAAAAAGGCATCTAATACAATTGCTATCTTTTACTGAGTACATACTATGTGCCCCCAATAATTATATACCTAGAAAATTCTATTTAATAATTTCTATATCTAAGATATCACTTATTTTTGTTACTCAGGGTCTCATGGGAAGAGAAATTTTCCCTAAAAATCAGGAAAGTAACTAAGGTTGTGTGATTGCAAAAGGCTAATATAATAAAGTCATTGTACCTGGGTAGTTAATATATCTGAATATACCACCAGTAAACAAAGCATGGAAAGAGCCATGGACCAGTATTTACCAAATCTAGCCTAAGGATCTGTCAAAAAAAATCTTTCTAGTTTAAAACTTCAGAGATTCTGATTAATTAGTTGTATCAGGCATGATTTCAGCATGAATCAAAAGAATTAATTGAAAGAGAATATGAAGAGAGTATTGTTAAAACCAAATTAATGCAAAAAAAAGTATGATCAAGAAAATGCCACAACTTTAATGAAGTGTCAGGCACAGCCATACTGGAACCTGAAGGAAAAGAAAAAATCATTAATAATGATCCTATTTTTGCTCAAAATTTTGATATTGTATTCAACATAGATTTTTTTGCATTAATTTTAGATTTAATAAATTACTGCATTAAAATATTACCAATCTTGATTACTGAGATTTATGGCACATTTTGTTCCTTTAAATTTTGTGCTTGTGGCAAGAGCCTGAGGTTCTTCATTCCACCCTGTCCCATAGAACATGTGACATCAAACATGAGCCACTTAACTAACTGCTTGGCTCCAGAATTTATGCCACAACTTTACCGCTTATCAACCTCATGGCCTTGAATTATTTTGTTTATTTATTTCATAATTTATCGTAAAAATCTTATAATGAGAATTAAATGAAATAAACGTCATGAAACAGTACGATGTTCAGAACAAAGTAAATTCTTAACAATTATAAGTTAGTATTTATGTCTAGAGTTCTAATTTTATTTGATTAATTGAGGAAATAAAATTCTTCATTTTATAATATTATATACAGATAAAGTGTTTGTTTAGAATTGTAAATAGTAACAGTGGCATCAGGAAAAATATCTGTTTGAAAATCTCTGTTTGAAAACCCCTGCCTTCTAAGAGGTCTAATTCCGAAGTAGTTCTATCCAACAGTAACAGAAATAAAATGATAGGAATATTCTAAAATATATACTGTCTGATATGGTAATCACCAGCCATGTGATTTAACTTGTAGCTAGCATAATCAAGGAACCAACAATTTTAATATAATTTAATTTTAATTCACTTAAATTTAAATAGCCACATGTGGATAGTAGCTACTTTATTGGATACCACAGATACAGGTCCCTGAGAATATGAATTTACTATTTTTCTTCCATGCAGAAAAGGAGAATCAGTGTGAAAGTACTTACTGAAAGACTTGTCACAAAAACGGGTGTCCAGTCAAGGCTCTTTCCCCTCACTCAAACTTGAAGAACTCAGCTTTACTCATCACTCCAGTTTTTGATAATTTTTCCACATACATTACATCAAAGGTTGCAGTTTTTACAGTGGTCTACAAAGTGGGAGGTGCATAATGAGGAATGGGCAAGATGATCCACTGAGGGCAGGAAGAAAATATAGTTATAGTACCTGATATTTATTTTTAATATAAATATGAGGAGGAAATTAAGGTTTATAATATTCAATAAATGGGCTAACCATGACACCCTTACTCTTTCAAATCTTCCCTGCAAAGCAGAAGAACTCCACAAGTTGGAGATGTTGATAATGGTGTTCTCACTGGATGACTTCAATATTGTAGCATATCATAGTTGGAATTTATGAGATGTTATCATATTGTTAATTACATGAAAAATAAAGAATTTAAAAACATCTCTTTCAGGTAAAAGTGATGTTTCAAGAATAAATTAGAGATTTTTTTCAAGATGGCTGACTAGACAATTGCATGCTGAATACAGTATCCAAAAGGAAACATGGGAGCTCAACAGGTAAGTGATGGGAAACAGCAAAAACTAGGAAGGAGAAGAAAGGCAGATGTTTTACTAGGATAGACCAGGAATTGTGAGTGACTTCCCAGAACGAGAGAGCATGAGTAACAGTATTTCAGATCTCCACTTTCCCCCTGGAGAATTTTACAATTCAGGTCTTGGGAGAGTGCCTTGACCTCCAAAGCTCTAAATATAACTTAAGTAGTGAGAGACTGAGAAGAAATTGCTTCAGGAAGGGGACACATTCTGGATCTCACATACTTTCTGAAGCCTAAGCAGCTACAGCAAGATGTCATTCTTGATCCTAGTTTTGAATAGACTATGCACAGACCTGGGAACCAGTGACAGCAGTCCAAGGAGTTAGGGAAACTTGGGCTGCTTCTTGCTGAATTAGTGCAAAAGTAGGGGGTGGGATTATGCAACCAAGACTGAGAAGCAAGGATGGTGTGGGATTTAGCTACTGTCACTGGATGTTGGAACCACCCCCAAAATTGAGCAGGACAAGATACCGTGGAGGCTTGGCCTTGAGTTGGGTGAAGGATCCTATGGCAATGAGTTGTGGGCTAGGAGTGAATTGCTGCATGTGAAGGAATAGCTAGGTCAGTTGTGACAGTTAGGATTCGGAAGCAAGCCCTGCTGGGATTGAGGCATGAGAAGGATGTAAGTCCCTTACCTGCCAGTAAAGGCTGTTGCTTCTGGGCCTGATCCCACCCACTATGGGAGAACGTAAGTGCAGTGGCATCTGCCTCTCACCCAAGCATTCTATCAGAAGCCTTAGACCACCATACCCCTACCTGTCATGGATGGTGCATGCACTTGCCACTGGGGTGGGGGCTGAGTGCAAGCCTGCTCAGTCAGACTCTACCCAGCTTCACCCCCATGTGGAACAGAAAACAGAATGTGGGATCCAGAGTCCTGGAGGATGCACAACCCAATTCACCACATGAAACACCTGAACACTCCTTCCATGGTACTAGGGTTGGGCATAAACATCCTACCACTATGGCCTCTGCTGCCTCCTACCTGCAAGCACTACCTGCTGGTCTGGAGGCCAGCCTGCAAAATCCATTGCAACCACTGCCAAGCACATAGCATTTGAAACCAAGAAAAGCCTCTCAACACCACTACCACTGTTGCCATACTATGCTAGTCGTCCAGGGGCTTGAGATCCTGCTCATCCACCTGGTACACTGCTACTACAACTCACATTTGAGAAAGCCACCCAGAGGCACAAGAATTAGCCTGTCTGGCATACTGTCTGGCATACCAATCTCCAGGACAACTTCACCACAGCCTCCACAAATAACTGTACTCTATCACACTGAGGAAACTACAGATACCAATAATGCTGTTTATAGTCAAAGAAATCATACAGAATCTTCACTACTACATGCACACAGAAGCAAATTCTACTTAACCAACATTATAGTAGCATCTTCAAGAAAAAGCTTTCACCACAGTGAAAGGATATTTTAAAAGAGGAAGAAGCAATATTTACACCAGATGTGCAGAAATCAAGTTAAAGACATGGGAAACATAAAAAAGCAAGGTAATACAGTACCCTCAAAGAAACACAATAATTATCAAGCAATAAATATTAATCCAAAAGAAATTATCTAAATCCTAAAGTATTTAAAAATTGATTTTGAAAGAAGCTAAATGAGATGCAAGATAAATCCAAAAACCAATATAAAAATCTCAGAAAAATAATTCAAAATATGACTGAGAAATTCATGAAGGACATAGATATCTTAAAAAAATAAAATAAGACAACAAAAAAGTCAGAAATTTCTATATAACTAAAGATTTTATTGAAGGAAATACAAAACATATTCAAAAGTTTCAACAATAGACTAGAACAAACAGAAGGAAGAATTTCAGAATTTGAACACAGGTCTTTTGAAATAATTCAATTAGATAAAAACAAAGAAGAAAGAATTAAAAGACTAAATAAAGTACTTGAGATGTCTGGGACAATATAGAGTGACAGAATTTATGGATTATTTGTATCCTTGAGATTGAAATGACATTGAAAGGTTTAGAAAACCTATTTAATGAAATAACAGATGAAAACTTCCCAAATCTAGCAAGAGATCTAGGTATCTAGATATAGAAGGCTCAATAATCTCCAGGAAAATACAATGCATAAAGGATTTTGCATTGTCACATTATAATCAGACTGTCTAAAGGCAAAGTGTAAGAGAAAATTCTGAAAACATCATAGGAAAACCACCTAGTTAAAAGTAAAGGAAATCTCATCAGACTAACAGTAGATGTTTCAAAAGAAGCCTTACAGGCCAGGAGAAAATACAATACTATATTCAAAGTGCTGACAAAAAAAAAAAAAGAAACAAAAACAAAAACAAAACTGGCAGCCAAGAATTCTATATCCAGCAAAATTAACCTACATAAATGAAGGAGAAATAAAGCCTTTTCCAGACAAGCAAATGCTAAGGAAATTTGTCTCCAGTAAACCAGTCCTACAGGAATAGCTTAAGGGATTCCTTAACGAGGAAACGAAAGCACAATTTTTACCATCATGAAAACACACAAGAGTATCAACCTCACTGGTGAACCAATTAAACAATAGAGAAAAAGAAAGGAATCAAATGGCATCGCCACAGAATCCCACCAACCACAATGAAAAACAATCAGAGGAAAAGGGAAAAAAAAATGAAACAACTAGAAAACAATTAACAATATGACAGAAACAAAACCTTACATATATACATTTACCTTGAACACAAATGGATTAGATGGTCCAGTTAAAAAGATAGATTGACTGAATGGGTTAAAAAAACCACCCAATTATATTCTCCTTACAAGAAACTCACCTTACCAGTAAAGACACATATCAGCTGAAAGTAAGGGAATGACAAAGGATACTCCATACAAACTGAAACCAAAAGCAAGCAGGAGCTATACTTTTACCGGATAAAACAGACTTAAAAACAGTAAAAAAGAAAAAGAAGGAAATTATATAATGATAAAGGAGTAGGTTTGGCAAAAGGAAATGAAATCACAATTCTAAATATATATGTACCTAATTGTGGAGCACCCAGATTCATAAAACAAATATTACTAGACCTAAAAAGAGAGATAGAAATACAGTAATAATGGGAGCCTTCAACACCCCACTCACAGCATTAGACATATCATCTAGACAAAAAAAAAAAAACAACCAAAAATACTGAATTTAAGTTGGACTTTAGACAAAATGGACATTATAGACATTTACAGAATATTCTACCCAATAACTGCACAATATACATTCTTTTCAACAGCACATGGAACCTTCTCCAAAACAGACTATAGATTAGGCCACAAAACAGTTCTCAGCACATTTTCTAAAAATCAAAATTATATCAAGTGTCTTCTTAGGCCATAGTGGAACCGAACTAGAAATCAATACCAAGAAAAACTTTGGACCCTATAAAAGTATGTGAATTAAACACTGGGTCAGCGAAGAAATTAAGACAGGAATCAAACATTTTTTTGAAACAAGTGAAAATAAAATGACAACATACCCAAATTTGTAGGAGACAACAAAAACAATGTTAAGAAGGAAGTTTATAGCATTAAATGCCTACCTCGAAAAAATAGAAAGACTACAAATTAATCTAATGATGCATCTCAAGAAATTAGAAAAGCAAGAACCAATAAAATCCCAATTTATCAGAACAAGAGAAACAAAGCTCAAAGCAGAACTAAATGAAATACAGACTAAGAAAACAATACAAAGAATCGAGGAAACAAAAAGTTGGTCCTATGAAAGAAAAACAAAATTGATAAACTGATAGCTAAACTAAGATAAGAAGAGAGAACATCCAAACAAGTTCAGAATGAAAAAGGAGACATTACAACTGATACCACAGAAATACAAAAGATTATCATAAATTGTTATGAATATTTGTATGCTTACAAATTAGAAAACCTAGAGAAAATGAATAAATACATGAGCACAAAATCTACCAAGATTGAGCCATGAAGAGATATAAAACCTAAACAGCCCAATAATGAGGAGTAGCAAGATTGAAACTGTAATAATAGTTTTTAAAAACTCCCAAGAAAAAAAATCCCAGGACCAATAAAATCACAGACAAGTACTACCAAATATACAAAGAAGAACGAATATCAATTCTCCAGAAACTGCTCCAAAAAATCAGGAAGGAATTTTTTCTACAAAGCCAATATTATTCTGATACCAAAACCAGACAAAGACACAACAAAAATCAAAACTACAGAGCAATATGCCTGATGAACACTGATGCAAAACTTCATAACAAAGTACCAGCAAACTGAATCCAACAGCACATCAAAAAGATAATACACCATAATCAAATGGTATTTATCTCAGGGACGTAAGAATGGTTTACATATGCAAATCAATAAATGTGCTACATCACACAAACAGAATCAAAGGCAAAATACCATGTGATCATCTTAACAGACACACAAAAAGCATTTGATAAAATTCATCATTCCTTCATGATAAAAACCCTCAATATAGCAGACAGAGAAGGAACATATCTCAAAATAACAAAGGCTGTATAAGCTGAGGAAAAGTTGAAAGTATTTCTCCTAAGAACTGGAACAAGACAAGGATGCCCACTTTCACCATGCCTATTCAACATATTACTGGAAGTCCTAACCAGAGCAATCAGGCGAGAAAAAGAAATAAAAGACATACAAATTGGAAAAGAAGATGACAAACTGTTCTTCATTGCTGATGATATTTTCTTATGTCTATAAAAACCTAGTCTCCTCCAAAACCCTCTTAGATGTGATAAATTAATTCAGTAAATTTGCCGGATACAAAGGTAAAGCACAAAAATCAGTAACATTTCTATACACCAATAATGATGTAACTGAGCAAGAAATCAAGAAGGCAATTCTACTTACAAAGCAACAACAACAAAAATAACTGAGAATAAATTTAACCAAGGAGGTGAAAGATCTCTACAATAAAAATTACAACATGCTGTTGAAAGAAATTGTAGATGACACAAACAAATGGAAAAAAGTTTCATAATCATGAAACACAAAAATAAATATTGTTAAAAGGACCGTACTTCCCAATCTACAGATTCAATGCCATCCTTATCAAAGTACCAATGTCATTTTTCACATGTAGATCAATTGAACATAACAGAGAGCTTAGAAACAAAGTTATATATTTAAAGCCAACTCGTCCTTGACAAAGTCAACAAGAAAAGACATTAGGGAAAAGATACTGTTTTCAATAAATGGTGCTGGGAAAACTGAATTGTCATATGCAGAATAATAAAACCATAGCCCATCTCACCACATACAAAATTCAAATCAAGATGGATTAAAAACTTGAATGTAAGTCTCAAAATTATAGAAATACTAGAAGAAAACCTAGGGAAAACTCTTCCGGACATTGGTCCAGACAAAGAAGTTATGAATAAGGCCTCAAAAGCACAGGCATGATAAACAAAAATATACAAATGAGACGTAAACTACAAAACTTCTGCACAGCAAAAGAAACAATCAACAGAATAAAGAGACAACAAGCAGAATGAGAGAAAATATTGGCAAACTATGGATCTGACAGTGGACTAACATCCAGAATATATAAGGAACTCAAACAATTCCACATTAAGAAAACAAATGATCTCATTTAAAAATGGGCAAAGGATATGAACAGACATTTCTCAAAAGAAGACATACAAATAGCCAAAAGGTATATAAAAATATGCTCAACATTACTAATTGCTAGGGAAATGCAAATCAAAACCACAATGAGACCTTATCTTACCTGAGTCAGAACGGCTATTTTTTTTTTTTTTTTTTTTTTTTTTTTTTTGAGATGGAGTCTTGCTCTGTCGCCCAGGCTGGAGTGCAGTGGCCGGATCTCGGCTCACTGCAAGCTCTGCCTCCCGGGTTTACCGCCATTCTCCTGCCTCAACTTCCCGAGTAACTGGGACAACAGGCCCCCGCCACCTCGCCCGGCTAGTGTTTTTCTATTTTTTAGTAGAGACGGGGTTTCACTGTGTTAGCCAGGATGGTCTCGCTTTCCTGACCTCGTGATCCACCCGTCTCGGCCTCCCAAGTGCTGGGATTACAGGCTTGAGCCACCGCGCCCGGCCAGAATGGTCATTATTAAAAGAACAGAAAATAACAGATGTCATTGAGGAGGTGAATAAAAGGAAACTCGCACACATTGTTGGAATGTAAATTGGTACACTGTCATGGAAAACAGTATGGATATTTCTCAAAGAAATAAAAATAGAACTACCATGTATTTCTTCCAGTAATCCCACTACCGGATGTTTATCCAAAAGAAAAGAAATCAATATATCAAAAAGATAGCTTCACTAATACGTTTATCACAGCACTATTCATAATAGCAAAGATATAAAATCATCGTAAGTATCCATCACTGGATGAAAGGGTAAATACAATGTAGACTATATACACAATAGAACACTCTTCAGTCATAAAGAAAAAGAATGAAATTATGTCTTTTGCAGCAACATAAGTGGAACTGGAAGTCATTGTTTTAAGAGAAACAGACCAGTCACAGAAAGTCAAACATCACATCTTCTAACTCATAATTGGGTGGTATTAAAAAATGTATACTCATAAATGTAGAGAATGGAACCATAGACAATATAGACTCAGAAGGCAGAGCACATGGGAAGGAGGTAGATGATGAAAAATTAGTTAATGCGTACAATGGGTATCTATTAGTATTATCATTTGGGTAATGGATACCCTAAAACCCTGACTTGACAAGTACACAGTCTATGCATGTAACAACATTGCACATGTACCTATAAATTTGTACAAATTAAAAAAAATTAGAAAATAATCATAGTTTGAAAGAAACTCTTACTGTGGAGAGATAAAAAAAAAAAAAAAAAAAAAAAAAAAAATGTTTAAAATTATTTCCTTTCTTGGGTAAATAAAAAAAAAAAAAAAAAAAAAAAAAAAGATGCTTAGAATTGTTTCCATTCCTAGGTGTATTACTGCCAAAAATGCTGTATATCATTCCTAAAAACATTCATATCTGGAGTCTATATCATCTCAGAAATATACATTTTTTAATCTTCCCAAAATCTTTGGAGTGGTTTGAATCCTATATTTAAAATATAAAAATGTAGTATTTTGCAGTTAGGTTGATAAACAATCAATTGAATCAGAGAAGAATAAATTTTATGAGATGAAATTTAACATAAATTTTGCATAATTGGTAAATGAATTTAAATTTTTGTGTAATTTTTTAAGTACAGTCAATAATACCTTTTTACAATTTGGATTTTTTTTTTCAGTTATGACAGTCAAAAATCAGGAATTTAAAAAAGAAGCCAAAATTAGACCTTTTTATTGCTATGTCACAAAATGCTAAAGCAATATTAAAAATAAAGGAGGCATATTTAATTACATTGCTTTTCCAAAAGAATAATATACGTATATATTGTTAATACTGTTTTAGCAAGAGTAAAAACGATTTTACGTTTTTTTTGTTTGTTTGTTCATTTTGAGCCTGTCACCCAGGCTGGAGTGCAGTGGCGCAATCTCGGCTCACTTCAACCTCTGCCTCCCGGATTCAAGCAATTCGCCTGCCTCAGCCTCCTGAATAGCTGGGATTACAGACGTGCGCCATCACGCCCGGCTACATTTTGTATTTTTAGTAGTGACGGGTTTCACCGTGTTGGCCAGGCTGACCTGGTGAACCGTCGGCCTCAGCCTCCCAAAGTGCTGGGATTACAGGCGTGAGCCACCGCACCAGGTCAGATTTTACATTGTTAATAGCATGTTATGTCATTCTTTTAGTCTGTTTGTATATATAATACATTAGTACAATAACACATGGTAGTTTGCTTTAGATATAAATAAACATCCATATATTGGCAAAGTGCAATTAATTTACTGTGAGCTATGAAAAATTTTAAATGTTTGGTTGATTAATTTCCTAGTATACTCTGTATGTCTTTACTTCCTAATTATATTTAGAAAGAGATTTGGAACATATATTTTTTAACTTCCCAATATTTGCCTTTAAAATATTAACATCGAAAATAATAGGTGATAATAACCATTACTATTGCCTATTGAATGCTATGCCAGAAATTATATGGGTGCTTTGCAGTATAGTTTAAAATTCTCAGAAAGGCTTTGTTTAAACCTCACAGCATATCTATAAGGCAGACAATATTATCCTTTTATGACATAGAAAGAAACAGACCCAAGGAGCTAAACAAGTTTTTCAAGTTTACAAAGCTAGTATGTGACAAAATTGTGATCTAAATACATTTCTTTCTGGCTCTCAGTAATAATATTTCTGATAAATAATTATAGTAATAATCATGTCTATGACTGATTGAGTTTTTATTATATGACAGTATTCTAAGTGCTTTATCTTATATGATAATCCTTATAAGGCTGGTCATGGTGGCTCATGCCTGTAATCCTATAACTTTAGGGTGACCGAGGTAGGTAGATTGCTTGAACCCTGGAGTTCAAGAACAGCCTGGACAACATGGCAAAACCATGTCTCTACAATACATTTTTAAACATTAGCCAGGCATAGTGGTGAGTGCCTATAGTCCTAGCTACTTGGGAGGCTGAGGTGGGAGGATCGCTTGAGCCCTGGACGTTGAGGCTGCAGTGAGCCAAGATCGTGCCAGTGCACTCAAGCCTGGGTGATAGGGTGAAACCCTGTCTCAAAAAAAAAAAAAATCCTCATAAGAATTTTATGAAGTAGATACTATTATAATTCTCCTATACAGAGTATAATAAGTACAGTTTAATATATAATTGATGTTACAAGTAAAAGCTGGTAATTAGTGAAGCCAGTATTTAAATCCTGGTGTCCATGCTCTTCAGTACCCCATGCTGTCTCTTTACAATATGACATCCTTCTAACATTCACCACAATAATAGTATCATTGCTGACTTCATCATCTTAAGACCATTTCTAGGTTTTTATACTAACACATTATGTTTCCAAATAGTTAAGGTTAATAAATATCATAATGTTAGAGGTAAAAGTCAGACAAGATAAATTTAAAAGTTGAAAAACTTATCTACATAAGTTCTGGACTCCTTTACATATTTTAAGCCTAATTATTTTGTTTACTTACATAACTTAGCTTTAGAATTGTCTGACTTCTCCCCTTCTCTGAGAATGTCTGCTGGGTAGGAATGATGTGAAGGAGAATTTGTCTCATAATTAGATGATAGTGCTTAAGATACTCACTGCAAAATCTGTAACAAAATGATGAGCCCTTGTTGAAAGCAAAATTATTAAAATGTCACTTGTGAATTTTATGTCCCAGGCTTTCTACCTTGTGGCAACCTGGAATTCAAGCCACTATCAGAATATTTTGATTTGAACACCGTAGTGTATCTATTACAAAGTGCCCTAAAAATCTACCCTATGTAGCTATTATTAGCTATTGATGGAAATGTCTTCATAGTAAACGGGATATAAGATTCAGTACCAGGAAAATATATGTTCGGCTTGCCATGATGAAAATCCTTTTGTTAGGTCCTGAGGAATCCTAAGTTTAAACTGGCTTGTGCTTTTCCCCATAGTTTGTAGAAGACTCACCAGTACTGTATAGTTTCAATTCTATTGAAAGAAAAGTTAGTCTCAATTCACTGATTATGATGCTCTGTTGTATTAAGTCTCCTATTATGCTAAACCAGCTGGACACACTTGACTAACTCTGGAAGACAGTGGATGAATATGTTAGCTGTCTGGCCCAAATTCTAACTCTCCATCTGTGAGTTGGCTCCATTTGCTGATGCTCTACACAGGAGATTAATTTTTAAAAAGTTAGAAGAGTATTTATAAGGACAGTGGAAAGGGGAGCATAGAAAATAAAGATAGAGAAAGCATTTGGAAATAAATTTGTTATTATTCACTGGGATTTTCAAACTTAGACCTTTTTTTCTTTCCCTGAGAAATAACACAGGAGCTCTAGATAAAAGAGTTATAGGAAATGGATTTTAAATGCAGTTCAATTCAATTCAACAAATATCGATCCACCACTCTCCACTAGGAGTAAATCAAAATGGAGTGTTTTTCTTGAGTAATAGGGTATTTTTTAACAAAGTTACAGATTTAGTAACCTTGGCTATGACCTTTCAAACAAATCTCTGAAGAGAACCAAACATTAGGCATGTCCAGCACTTTCCCCACAGGTTCTCTCTCCATCCATTTAGCTACCAATCTATAATCTTATTTATAAAGGGCAATGAAACATAGATCATGAAGATAAGTATTCAAGTAGTTTGATGTTTTCTTCAAAGACAAAAATGTTTCTTGAGGAGAATTATATCATTGAGCAAAGGTAAAAACTATAACTTTAATCATATACTGAAATACTTCATGTACTTTACAAGCAATATTATTTTTAACTAATATTCTGACATAGGACAATGCTGTTATATATTAGATAACAGAAACACTATAAATAAACTTACTGCAGAGACCATTATGTGAACTTCTGATACAGGCAAAAGAGAATACAGATGTTCTTATTTCTAGAAATTTTCAATGTGAGCAAAAGCTTCATCACGCTTCCTTAAGATAATATTTCATAAAAATTTCAATAAGCGTCTATTGAGGACTACCTATACATCAACTGCAGCTTTTAACATTTAGCAAGAGGAGAAAATGCAAAAGCATATGATTACAATATTATGTGGTGAGTGTGATAATAAAGATAAGACTAGAGAAGGTGTTACCATGGCTGCCTACGGATAGTGTGTAAGGATAGCTGTGAGACAAGTCTTCAAAGCAGACTGGACTTAATGTACTTTTTAAAGAACGTACTTAGTTAATTTTTAAAATCAGATAAGAAAGAATACACGTTACTACAAGTATGTCCCTAACATTGCACTGGATATACTTATGTTAAAAATATTTGTGACGTATCTGAATTTTAAATTTAACCAGGCACTCTTTTATTTGCTACTGACCACCTTACTGTTAAGTCAAGCTTAGAAGTGGAATGTCATTGCTTCTACACAAATTTCATTGGCCACAAAAATCTACATGGCAGGGCCCAAAGTGTCAGGTACATTCAAGTCATGAAAAGGAGGGAATAAATATTTTGAATAACAATCAAATCTACCATAACTTGTCAAGCCTGTAAAAAGGATCAATATAACATAAATTAGATGTTTTAAATTTTTTTTCTGAAAAAAAAGGTTGCTTTATTTTACTCAATTTGAAAAATCTGTTTTTGTGAGCAATATAAAATTGTATTATAATAAGGTTCATAGGCCATAATGCAAAGTCAGTCTGAGTGGCTTTGTTCATATCTGTTACAGAAAAAGTAACATACAAATATTTCCGGATAATATATCAGTTAAATTTAAATACCCATTTCCTAAAGTAATAGTACTTTTAATTTCTCCATGCATAATTTTGTGCCAATTTGCATTAAAACAATTCTATGTTATCTGAATGTTTCTTTTTATTATTTCTAGCTACAGTGTTTCATCTCTGAATTAGGAGATTCACTCTAAGTACAGCTCCAAACATCTTTACACATTGGAAGTTTCTTAATAGCATATTTATTCTATGGACTATTTTATAAAATCAGATTGCACTCAACCATCTCTGGTAATTCTGATCCGGTAACAGTGTTGTTGCATTCTGGATAAATGGGTTATTTTCTCTTGCCCTAGTTTGGATATGATTTGTGCTTACTCAGTTCCAGCTATATCCTCTGGCATTGCATGGTTTTAAAATACAAGGTGAAGCATTATTGATACTACCTCACAGCAAAAATCATTCAGAAGCAAGTAAACAGTAAGCAAGAACACTGACAGTGTAGGTGTATATCTTGACTATTTCAGTGAGGAACTCATATTGTGAGAGGTCTGCAACCTTTGGAGGCACTGTATACATTGTTTACTCATTTATTCATTATTCATTCTACAGGCATTTCTTAAGTGTCTGTAACATAGTAGACAGTATACTAAATGCTGAGATGCAGGGTGAAAAGGACAGCAATCTTCTAAAATAATATAATAAATACTTTTTATAAGACAACATATCACACACTTTGCATACACTGCTTTATGTAATCTTCATTACAAACCAGATAAATTGAAAGTTTATTAGTCATTATACTGGTTAAGAAACTGAGGCTCATGACATCAGACTCATCAATGATCATAAAACTAGAGATCATGGAACCAGATTTTAAACTCCAATCTCTTTTTTCCCTCTATAAACCAGGCTTTATATACTAATTTTACTATATGGAAAGAAAAACTTCTAGGAATACAGAAGTCAGCATTATGTAGTGTTTGAGAACATGTACTTTGGAGTTAAATAAATGCAGGTTCAATTTTTTAACTAACACAGGTGAAATCCTGGGCAAGTGACTAAAAGTTATAATGTTAAATTTATTTACAAAGGGAGAAAAGGACAAAATAGCACTGATACCACAGGTTTCTTTACTAGCATTATGTTTGGAACACAACGCATAGACTCTATGTACTAAGTAAATCCTTGTGGAATAAATGTAGTAAAACATATTAAGCATTTTGCACACTCCTCCGAGCACACCATCAGTACTTAACAAATATTAAATTCCTGAAACTCCCCTGACTACTGGAGCTCTGATTTCTAGGTAAGTTCCTAATTCTTTTTCAAACATAGTTTTTTTCTTATGTTACCTATTTCTCTATTCTCTAATAAAGGCAATTTTCCACCCAGTAGTGGTTAGTACTCTTGAATTAACTTATCTAAATCAATGAAAATAATAGTGAGCCCCTACTTTATTGTGTTGTATGGGAAACATTGTTATCACTGATTTCATCATATCAGATTTAATCCACACAGCGATTCCAGGAGGACACTAGGTTTCATAGAGTTTAATGAGAGACAAGAAATACGAGCTTGGTTTTATACTCTCACTCCTTATCATAATCATCAAACTCAGTGATATTTCACAGAGCTATGAGTTTTATAAAATACCTGAATCTGCTTGTGTATATACAAGATACATAAAGATAATGAAAAGTAGATGATTGGTTTGGGTCAATTTCTTGTATCTGTATAATCATTCTGAATTGCCATAATTGTATTGTGGGCATATGTACTAAATTGTTAAGCATGCTCTGGCCTGAGAGAGTGATCAGTTTTAGAATAATTTTGTCTAGTATTCTGCTTCATCAAACCACTGCTTTATTCCCCAAGAAATCAGGCTACATTCTGCTTAAGGAAAATCTCTGGACACAGCTTTTGTAAACAGGTTGGTATGGTTTACCACCATTGCCTTGGAGGAAAGCAGAGAATAAACCTGACATTTTTGTTTGACCAAAAGGATGCTGTGCTATCTATCAATATAGAGAGTACAGGAGGGTGAAGTTATTTTTAACTTTAAACGTATGATTTTAAATAACACGAATCTGTCTAGGAGCTCCATTTTAAGTCAAATTAATTCCAAGATGTAATATAAGGTATAAGACAGTATAAAATGGCCTAGGACTCAGAGTAATTTGATTTGAATTCTACATCCTCCTTCTACCAGCTGTGTGAAATTGGGAATTTACTTGTAATCTCTTTTTTTCTCGTGTGTAAATAAGGATGATATTATCTCCTTTAAATGGCTGTAATAAGGTCGACACGATGTATGGAAAGTGCTCAGCACAGAGCATAGCATAGTACAGGATACCCAGCTAAAGATGTCTAGTATGCAATTTAATACATGACTCTGGAGCTCAGGGGCAAAGTTGGAGCTAGAGAAAGAGGTTTGAGAGAGTCCCCACTACACAGATAATAGCATATAAAAATGACATCACATTTGACAAAGGGGTAGTTTGAAGATCAGAGAGTTCAGTTGATCTGAAGAAGCCATTCAAATGAAAGCCTCGTTGCTAGTTATAACCTTAATGTTGAGTGTAGTTAATCATGATTTGAGTCCAGGTCTTATAACCAGAAAGAAAGTGAGAGCTCTGGAAACCCAGAATGACAAGCCAGTGATTGCGACTGTTCAATGGTGTGTCCATGCTGATTTAAAACTAAATAATCATCACTCCATTGGTGAGTCCGATGATGCTTTTATCACAGCAGGATAAATTCCTCTTGTCAAAATTGGCACCCATTATGCAAATGAAATTTGAAGGGTTCATTAGCTAAATGGTAATTGGAATAACTTGCATTAAAGAAATGATATACAAAATTTCTATCAAGCAAAATTACTTTATTTCCACAATAACCTTTAAAATGCTTCTCAGTGAATAATACATCAAAATTCTAAAATTATAGATATTTAATGGCTTCATAGCTGACATTCTGTTCATGATGCAGTTTTAAATTTGTTTATTTCCTGGCTATTTCTTTGGTTACTGCCTCCGGTACTAACAGGAAAGATATTGGCCATTATTTCAAGGTACAGCATTGTAATGACAGCTTATGGACATGTACAATCAACAAGGTTTGGAAAAAAAGTCAAAGCTTTCCTAATCGTCTCAGGTAGATCTATAAATACCTCATATGTGCTGCAATAATAACATCTATCACTGGCCTTGTTCATGCAATAAGTTTTGAAGTATTTCTTCTTCAATTTTTCTGGAAAAACGTTTGTATTGAATCGGCATTATTTTCCTAAAATGTTTGGTAGAATTTAACAGTGCAACCATCTGAGCTTTATGTGCAGAACATTTTAATTTGAAGTGAGACAGCATATGGTTAAGTCTGGCTTTTAAAATCTAATATAACAATCTCTATCTTTAAATTGATGCATTTAGATCATTTATATTGATCTTAACTATTGACATAGTTAAGTTTAAAGCTATCATCTTGCTATTTATTTTTTATTTATTTTCTCTTGTTTCCGTTTTTGCCTTTGGTTGAGTTCACTGAATATGTTTATGATTCTATTTTATTTCTGTTACTGTCTTATCAGTTATAAATCATTTTAGTTGTTGCATTAGAATTTATAGCATTCATCTTTAACTCACTTAGTAAACCTCCAAGTGATATTATTTTACTTCATGCATAGTATGAGTCTTAGAATAGTATACTTTTAAAAATAGACTTTATTTTTTAGCCAAGTTTTATGTTCATAGCATAATTGAGCAGAAATTACAAAGATTCCCCATATAACTCCTGTCCCCATGCATGCATAGCCTTCCCCATTATCAACATCCCCCACCAGAGAGGTTCATTTGTTAGAATTGATGAACCTATATTGATGCCTCACTATCACTGAAAGCCCATAGTTTACATTAGGTTTTACTCTTGGTGTTGTAAATTCTATGGGTCTGGACAATTGTATAATGACACGTGTCCATTTTTATAGTATCATACAGAGTAGCCTTCCTACACTAAAACTTCTTGGCTGGGGATGGTGGCTCACACTTGTAATCCCAGCACTTTGGGAGGCTGAGGCAGGTGGAGCACCTGAGGTCAGGAGTTTGAAACCAGTCTGGCCAACATGACAAAACCGCGTCTCTACTAAGAATACAAAAATTAGTCAGGCGTGGTGGCACACGCCTGTAGTCTCAGCTACTTGAGAGGCTGAGGCAGGAGAATAATTTGAACCCTGGAGGGAGAGGTTGCAGTGAGCCAAGATCATGCCACTGTGCTCCAGACTAGGCAACAGAGTGAGACTCTGTCTCAAAAAAAAAAAAAAGATATAAATTCTCTGTACTCCACTTGTTCACCCTTGTTTTCCTCAACCTCTAGACAACCATGACTTGTTTTAATGTCTCCATCATTTTCCCTCTCCTCAAATGTCATGTACTTAGACTCATATAGTATGTTGCCTTTTCAAATTGTCTTCTGTCGCTTAATAATATGCATATAAATTTTCTCTCTTTTTTCATGGCTTGAATAGCCATTTCTTTTGAGTGATGAATAATATTTTATTATATGCACCACAATTTATTTCTCTATTCACCTATTGAAGAATATCTTTGTTGTTTCCAAGTTTGGGCAATTATGAATAAAGTTGCTATAAACATTTATATGTTAATTTTTGTGTGGATGTAAGTTTTCAGCTTCTTTGGATAAATACCAAGGAGGGTGATTGGTGGATCATATATAGTAAGAGTATGTTTAGTTTTGTTAAAAACTGCCAGCCAAACTGTCTTTCATAGTGGCTATACCATTTTGCATTCCTACCAGCAATGAATGAGAGTTCCTGTTGCTCCATGTCCTTGTCAGCATTTGGTATATTTTTGTTTTTCCCCTGTTGACCTTAATGCCATACATTTTACCATTATATCTGTAATAAAATCTATAAGGTACTGTTATTTGTTTTGATTTTATATCTAATATCTTTTTATTATTATACTTTAAGTTCTGGGATACATGTGCAGATTGTGTAGGTTTGTTACATAGGTATACACGTGCCATGGTGGTTTGTTGCAACCATCAACCCATCATCTACATTAAGTATTTCTCATAATACTATCCCTCCCCTAGACCCCACCCTGGACAGGCCCTGGTGTGTGATGTTCCCCTCCCTGTGTCCATGTGTTCTCACTGTTCAACTTCCACTCATGAGTGAGAACATGTGGTATTTGGTTTTCTATTCCTGTGTTAGTTTGCTGGGAATGATGGTTTCCAGCTTCATCCATGTCCCTGCAAAAGACATGAAATCATTCTTTTTTATGGCTACATAGTATTACATGGTGTATATGTGCCACATTTTCTTTATCCAGTCTATCATTGATGGCATTTGGGTTGGTTCCAAGTCTTTGCTGTTGCGAACAGTGCCATGATAAACATACGTGTGCATGTGCCTTTATAGTAGAATGACTTATAATCCTTTGGGTATATACCCAATAATGGGATTGCTGGGTCGAATGGTATTTCTGGTTCTAGATCTTTCGGGAATCACCACACTGTCTTCCACAATGGTTGAACTAATTTACACTCCCACCAACAGTGTAAAAGCATTTCTATTTTTCCACATCCTCTACAACATCAGTTGTTTCCTGACTTTTTAATGATCACCATTCTAATTGGCATGAGATGGTATCTCATTGTGGTTTTGATTTGCATTTCTCTGATGACCAGTGATGATGATGAGCCTTTTTCATATGTTTGTTGGCTGTATAAATGTCTTCTTTTGACAAGTGTCTGTTCATATCCTTCACCCACTTTTTGATGGGGTTGGTTGTTTTTTTCTTGTAAATTTGTTTAAGTTCTTTGTAGATTCTGGATATCAGCCTTTTGTCAGATGCATAGATTGCAAAAATTTTCTCCCATTCTGTAGGTTGCCTGTTCACTCTGATGATAGTTTCTTTTGCTGTGTAAAAGAAGCTCTTAATATCATTTAAAGAGGAGTAATAATAAATAATATTGTATTTACCCACATGATTATCATTTCTAGTGCTCTTATGAGTGAGAACGTGAGGTGTTTGTGTAGAGCCATATTTCCATCTTCATTTTGTGTAGAGTCGTATTTCCATCTCCATTTTATTTTGTTCTGCCTGGAAGACGTTTTATTTATTTATTTATTTATTTATTTATTTATTTATTTATTTATTATAGTGTGAATTAACTGGTAATACATTATTTAAGCTTTTGTATGTATGTCTGACAGTGAGTTTATGTTATTTAGCCTTCACTTTTGAAATATATTTGTGCTGGGTATAGAATTCTAGGTTGACAGATTTTTTTCTTTCCATACTTTAAAGACTTAGCTATATTTTCTTCTCGTTCGTATTGCTGTCAAAAAGAAATCTGCTGTTATCCTTAAATTTGTTCTTCTGCATGAAATTCATCTTGTTTACCCTCTGGTTGGCATTAAATTTTTTTACTTCATCACAAACATTGAGTATTTTAATCATGATGTGCCTTGTTTTAGTTTTCCTCACAGTTTTTATGTTTGGGGTTCATATAGTTTCTTGTATTCACAGATTTACTTCTCCTTCCTCTACCTCGGGGACTCTGATAATCCATGTATTATGTTTCTTAAAGTTATTTCACAGCTCATTGATGTTGTTTTATTTATTTTGTCTTCTTTTGTCTTTTTGCTTCAGTTTGGATACTTTCTAATTATGTCTTCAAATTCACAATTTTTTCTTCTGCTACATCTAATATGTCTTTAATCTTATCTAGGTTATCATCTAGTACATTTTTAATCACCGTCATTGTAGTTTTAATCCTCATAATTCAGATTCTGACCTTTCTTACATCTTATGTATCTTTTCTTAACTTTTTGAACATATAGAATATGATTATAGTAACTAATTAAACATCTTTTTCTACTAATTCTAACATCTATTTCCATTCTGGATCCACCTCAACTTACTAATTATTCTCATTGTGAGTCATGTTTTTCTGCTTTTTCGGTATACCTGAAAATATTTTATTGGATGCTACACATATTGAATTTTACCTTGTTGAATGGTGAATATTTTTGTATTCCCAATTTAAGCTTTGTTGTGTTTAATTTAGTAATTTAGTTTTAAGTTGTTTAATACTTGAAAACAGTTTGATTCTTTCGGGTATGGATATTATGCTTTGCTAGGTGGGTTTTCAGCAATGCTCCAACTAGGGCTAATTATTTTTCACTCCTGAGAAAAGATCTTCTTGATTACTCCACCTAATATGCTGTAAATTAGTTTCTCCATTTAGGATGGTGGAAAGAAGCATGGCTCCCAACCCTGCATGAGTACAAAGGCAGTAATCCCTTTTTTCCCTAGCCTCAAGTTGTTTCTTCACATGCACACACTGATTATTACTCCACAAGTGAATAGTTGAGTGGTATCCTCTGCAAATCTCAAGGTTTTTTCTTTCTTTCTTTCTTTTTTCCTTCATGCAGCTCTCTGGTATTCTGTCATGTCACTTTGGTTTTCGTGATCTTGCTTCTCATCTTCTCAACTAAGGAAGTTGGTTGGTTTCTGCCTGAGTCTTCTCTCAGTGAGCTACAGCCTAGAAACTCTCTCAAGCTGCTAAGTTTGGGTAATTATAAGGCTTACCTCATTTGTTTCCTGTCTTTTATGGCTTATCATCTTTTGTACCTAATTCTAGTGTCTTGAAAACAAGCATTTCATATATTTGTCTGTCTTTTTTTTTGCATTTTTCTGCATTATCTTGGCATTGAGTGAAAATCAAAATTCTGAGATTGCATCATATTATATTTTAATTTAGCTATAAATACAGCATGTGAATTCATATTTTCCCCCAAAACAGCCTGTGCTCTTAACTATTATGCTATACCACAATATTGCAGATGCTACTGTGCTACTTTTAGAGAAAAAGAGAGTATCATCTTTTCTTCTACAGGGAATAGTAAAGATAAACACGGAGGTACTAAGCGAGAGGATGGAGAATTCACACCTCACTGAAGGAATAGAAAAAGTTGTCATCTGTAAGGAGAGGTGGGTGAAATAAAAGGAATGGAAGGCCAAAGCCTAGATCTGCCACTGAAGGGAGGGAGCCAGAAATCCAATGACGGATGAACAAGAGTATTGCCAAGCAAGTGTCCTCAGCCAAGTTGTGGTTGGAGAGCACAAGCATCTAGTAAGCCAAGCTTGATGGCTACATCTAACACTGTAGCCCAGAAGTAGGAACAGAGTAGAGAAAGCAAAATGTGAGGATAATGCAGGGCTTGCTACCGAAATGCCAAGAGATGGGCGTGTCAAAGCAAGGGTGTATATCAGCAAGCAATTGAGGTAACAGAATTCAGGTGTCTGGACTGGAAAAAAAAATCACATTCAACCATGAGAAGACTCATTTAATAATTTAAGAGAATAATATTTAGAAAATGTAAATATGATGGAAAAGAATTTTTGTCCCTAAAAAGAAGGATGGCAAGAGATGGCAAATTAAGTTAATTTTGTTTTTGGACAGTACTGAAGGAACTCAGGGATAGTATTTTATTCCGTTATTTGTGACAAATGGCCAATATGAAGTGGAAATTAAGATTAACAGAAAAAGAGGGTAATTGACCATTAGACCAAGTATCTGAAAGACAGTGAGTGCTTACAAAGAAATAATATTCTTGAGTCAAATGCCAGAGAACTCTAGTCAGGATGACACTAACAGAAGAGGGTTGATGTAGATGCATTAATATAATCTCCAATGCTGAAGAGCTGAGGGATGATGGTCAATCAGGTCATTGTGGTTCCACGCTAATATCACTACATATGATATTTCCAGCTCAATTATAGGTAACCATAAAGTCTTGCCTGGCAGGACTCATGGAAGGAAACTGCCCATCCTACACAAGTCTTGATGCACTGAAATTTTCTGAAAGGAGTTTCAGTCAAGGACTCAAGCCACTCCCACTTTCCCAGGTCAGCCATGCTCATGTACATATCTGCATTCTAGCCTAAGTGGCTTCATTCAAAATCTCTGCTCTGGGGGGCCTTGGCTGAGGTATTTTTCTCCACTTTAACTCAGTGCTTTTCCACTCCTCCTCTCCATCCCTGGACCACTGGTTCATAAAAAAGGCAGGATCCTTTTATTCAGATCTCTTGGGCAGTAAGACAACTCTCCCCAACCACCATCCCCTTACCATCTCTTTGTCTGCACTGATCCATCTGACCCTTACCTTCTGCTGTTCCACAGAGAAAAAAAGAAATGCTGGTGAGCCAGTGCCAATGTTTGCCTCTTGATTGCTATGCCACAGTCAGTGAGTAAAGGCTTGATTGTTACTTTAAATTTGGCTCATTGTCCTGATTGACCATCTCAACACCTGGTCCTTCAATGGCCAGGGACTAAAAAATTGATCATTTTCAAACTAAAATGAAAGTCCTTCAAGTTTCATATAAAACTTAAAATTATAAAGGCTTCTCTAGTTTCAGTGAATGAATGCTATATCTTCCTGGCACAAAACGTTACACATGAAGACTCTTCCCTCTGAGCTTCTGCAAAATGGACAAAAGGCCAGAAAACTAATTAGTAAGAATAGTCATGGAATTCTTAATATTCAATATATAATGTCACAATTATGTCAATTAAACAAAACTTGAGGCTGATTACTTAAAAACACTATGACAGAATATGTGACTGATATTAAAACTGTTCTTTGAAGATCAGATGCTTATTAATTTCCTGTAATTTACAGCACTGAATTCAGTGTGTTAACTATAGCAGTCACACAGTAAACATTTGTGATTTTCAACTAAATTAGATACTCAGGCTGGTGTATTGTTTTGTTTTGTTTTAAATTTGACCTTTCTCATTTTACACAACATTTAATCATCTGTATATATTTTTTGTCAAATACTTTATGATGTGTCTACTACATTTCAGCCACTTTACTAAGCATTAAGATACAAAGACGAAAAATACTGGTACCTGTCCTCAATGAAATACCAGTGTTTATGTAATGCTAGCTCTCTTATAAACAGCATCATTCAGTGTTGGTAAGAATAGTTTTTATAAAACTCTACTAAAATATTAAGCAGAAAATAAGAAACTTTTAAACATCAAATAGAGAGAAATGATGTTTAATGTTGTATAATAACAAAACATAGATTCATTTCTTAAAGTTTCCCAGAACATGGCAGAAAAGCAAATACATCTTCCTTAGTTTTTCTATGTTTGTACAAGATTTTCTCCACTCTGACTATTTTTCTCCCAGAATTGAAGCCTTGCCTTCAAAACATTACCTATTTGCGGCTTTAAGAATCAAAGTAAAAGGTCCTTTCCCTCCTTTCCTTTCTCTCTCTCTTCCTTTTCCTATGTCTACTTCCTTCCATTTTACTTCTATAATCATAAAGGATTTAGAAAGTGACTACCTGGGGAGAAAAAATAAATATTACATTTTTATCTCAATAAAAAAGGTGTGTTAAGAAATTTGTTAGGTAAACATTAGATCTAGATCTGCTTTTTTATGTGTGATGTAGTGAATTAACAACAGAAAAAGTGAAGTAAAAACATAAATTGTTTAAATTCACTAGGATTCCCTCTTAGAAATGCTTAATGATTTGCTTGATTCTAATTGCAGTACAAGAATAAGATGAGTGCCCAGATCTCAAATCAAAAGCAAAATCATCTAGATTTTTTAAGAACGCATTATGTTTCTTTTCTTTTGGCATTTTGGAGCTGAAAACAAAAATAATCCCATAGACAAGTAAAAAAAACTGACTAAAGCATTTTGAGATTGCCATGTATATATGCTTGCCATATCATATAGACAGTACTTACTTCAGAGAGAATTCTTTTTTTTAACCAAAAGAAAAATCTGTAGTTAAAATGGATACTAAGGAAGAAACAACTTTTGACCAACAGTTATTGCAGTTATCTTACAATGTAAGAAAAGAATATATTCATGTTAAATATTTTTGGGCTAAAATCTAGGTTAAATTCACAGCTCTACATTCAGGGATAATAAAAGCAAAGCCATCCTTTCTAGATAATAGAATTTGCTCATTCTTTTTTCATTCTTCCTTCCCTTCCCCTCTCCCTTCCTCTCTTTCATTCTTTCTTCCCTTTTTTATCTATATTTTCTCCCAGCATCCCACCAAAATGATGTTTGAGGAAAAACACATTTGAGGCAGACGTGGCTCTCAATTATTTCTTTTAAAAAAGTTTTGTCTTATTATATAAATCTTATCCCTACCACTTATATCTCAGGCTTCAAGGATGAGATTTTAAAAAAGCACAGGCTTCAAGGATGCTGATGATCTTTGTCCTCATATTACCAGTAGTATAAAACAGAGCACTTAGATTTGAAGTCTAATGAAAAAACACTACTCAGGAACAGAAGTTTGCCCCATGCAAAATAACCCAAATGGTGGTTCTCAAGAGCAAAGAACACAACCGTCCAGTGGTTACCAACTTTATGCCTTGTGTAACAATCCACAGGTTTGCCATATTGGAGTGTCACTTGTATTGTTAATATTCTTTTAACTTAAATTATTTGCTTATTGGTTTAAATAAATTTATTCTAAAGAAAAATGATATCTTAGCTCTAATTAAAGAGAAATCTTAAAATAAAATGACAAAAATAAAAATCATAATATAAAATTCTAATGATATTGTTGTGTACCTCAAATATATAGAATGATGCCTCTCCCTTTTGTAAACATACTTGTATTAGAGAGGAGCTTAAGGTATAGGAGAATCAAGCTGAAGTATTCTCCTTGATAATACTTCGGAGGTTTCGAAGAGAAGTGAAAAGAGCTTGCCCATCGTATGATGCTCTGCCATTTAATACCATCTCAATCTACTTCCTAAAACCATTATCTAAACCACAGCTAACACTTTGCGATGCACTAACTTAGTAATTTTCTTCCTGCACATACTAGCAAATGCTTGATACATACGTGTTAAATATCTGCTGAGTCGAACTTGGACTGATTATCTCTTTAGTTCCTTTATTTGTCAGATTACCTTTATAATCTTAATTGATGGCATCAGACTTTGTGCGTTGTCCCAAGCACAAAATAAATACTTGGTAATAACTTCTCAGTCAATATTTAGACCCATATGGACAGAACAAGCCACGCATCTCTATCGTCAATCTAAATGACAGGGATGAAGTTCCTACATACTTTGTGCTGTAAAGAGTCAAGTGAGTTACATACTATTTATATTTTTCCACCAGTGTATACAGTAAGATATTGAACTACAAGGTTTCATATAGAACTCAAAGAAAAAAATGATTTACATATATTGGCTATAATATCAATATTACGGAAGAAGCTAGTGCTTCTTTATTGACTCATCTGCTTGGGAAAGCTAGCTTTTTTGTCACTACAATTTCTACTTTAGACTGTGCCCTAAAATGACAATAGCATATATTTGGTGTTAAAATTCAATTTTATTCTAGTTGACTTTAAGAAATACATATATGGTCCTAATTGCATCCAGAAGCATAAAGTTGCACCATGTTTTAAAAGTAAAGAGGGTTCTGTACTACAATAAAAATAACATGTTTGCCCTGGAGTGGAGGCTCACGCCTGTAATCCCAGCACTTTGGGAGGGCAAGGCGGGTGGATCACCTAAGGTCAAGAAATCAAGACCAGCCTGGTTAACATGGTGAAACCCCATCTCTACTAAAAGTACAAAAAATTACCTGGGCATGGTGGCACACTTCTGTAGTCCCAGTTACTCGGGGCTGAGACAGGAGAATCACTTGAACCTGGGAGATGGAGGTTGCAGTGAGCTGAGATTGCACCACTGCACTCCAGCCTGGGTGACAGAGCAAGACTCTGTGTCAAAAAAATAAAAAATAAAAATAACATGCTTATATATTAATACCAAGATTTAGGAAACCCAGAGAGGTTGAATATATGAAAACGTGTCTTTGAGAATAATAAACATCATCCTAACTCAGAAGCATTGCAAAGCCATTGAAGACTTAACGAAAAAAGTATAAAATTTAAAATGTGAATGCACTGTTCATATAGAATTATATCATGAAAACAGTTGAATAACCAGTAATAAAAAGGTAAGAAAAATGAAAACAATTTTAAAATGATACATACAGGTTAATATTAGGAAATATTGTGCACATATGCTTCAAGTTCTATCTAAAAGCAAGCTTTTAGATAATAACAAATCTTTTAAACCTTTTAAAACCTTTTAAACCTTTTAAAAAATAATAAATCTAGATAGGTTAGGAGAAAGGTCTTAGAATAAATCAAACACATGTTCCTGTGTACTTCACACTTCTAAATATAAAACTTATGAATTATGAAAATAATATGCCATGAAATTGTTATGATGACAATTTTTATGACTTCATTAGTCCAAAATTATCTAATTGTTATTCTTCCTGAATCCAGGGAGATGGATTAATCAATGATCTTTCTGGCCACTTTCAGCTCTGTAATTATACATGGATAGCACAATGGTAAAGCAGAAACTGAAATGAAAACAGAACAAAATCTTAAAATTTTAAGGAAACTAATGATGTTCAAGATAAAGATATTGGTCAAGTATTAGTTCTGTGCAAATGTCTTATTGGGTTTTTAGGTTATGTTTGACTGAGTAGGCTCAAACACATTCAGGTACACCCTTCTCTCTGAGAAAGGTGATAAGTTAATTTTATGCAGCTATCTCAGGGAAATCTTATCTTCACATGAGCTCTTATGTTTAATGGTCTCAAAAAATGGACCAGAGAATTACTCAGTGTAAAATCTTAGAGTCATAAGACTGGACAGAAATCAATGTTAGGGAGCATTTTAAAGAGCTTCTCATTAAATATTTTGTCATTTACAACTCTCAGAAAAATGACCAGTCTTATTCATTTAACAAATGTTTATTGTGTGCCTCGTGTATGTCAGACATAGTTTTAGTGTCTGGAAATTTGCTTCTGCCTGACCAAATTATCTTATTTGGCACAGTTCAATTTATTAGAAAGTCCTTTCTTATTTAATTGCTCTTGATTATGCCTTTGAAACTATATAGGTTAAATCTACTTCCTCTTTCAGAAGACATCCTCCAAGATTAAGGAAAAGTTTTCTACTTTACTAGAAAAGAGTTCAGAACAGAATATTTCTTTTTCTGTGCTCCAAAGTATTTTATATATGAATATATGTGTTTATATGTATATTTTAAAATACATTAAATATATTTAAACATAATTAAATATATTAAGATACATATCTATATATTTTAGTATTATATTTAGTGCTTTAAAATGCCAATAGCAGAGTTGTTACTAAATTACATGTGGCATTTCCAAGGTTCAATCTATAGGTCTCTTTCTACTTGTAGTAGTCTTTCCAGTTGACTGATATCTCCATAACCTGGATACTATAAGTATCTCTCCCTAGACATCCTGATTGAGCTCCACGTGTGATTTTTCCATTGACTGCTAGTCATCTTAAATTAAATATCCCATAACCACTTCATAGCAAAATTTCCAAATCTCAACATTTTCTCAACAGATTTGTGCATCCTCTATCCTAATAAATTGAGCCACTGTCTACCCAAATTTCTAAGACTTAAGTCTCATATTTACTGTTAATTTCACCACTTCCTTATCCCTCAAATATGGCCCCTTCTTTTGACCATGTAAGTGTATTAGTTTAGGCATGTATTATTTCTTATCTACATTTCTGTAAAACCACCAAATTGGCTTTTTGACTCCTGTTTTTTCCCCTCTAATTACTGCCATGCTGTTTTAAGAATATGCAAATTAATGTCATTCCCCTTCTCAAATTTCTTAAAATACTATATCTTGTATAGCATATGTAGTCATATAAAAGATTTTCCCAATTTTCCCTTCTATATTTTGCACAAATTCTACTCTTTCCTAGCTCTATTCTAATTAAGAGTTCCATTTACCAACACTTGGTACAATCTATAAAGTCTTATTTATTTCTTTGTGTTAAAACCAGAGCTTTACATTATTCTTTACCCACATTCTGGATTGAACAGAAATTTCTGAAAATACTGGTAGAATTTTCAGTTTCCTTGTCACACAAGAATATTCTGAATTACTGCGAAATTTCATCATATCCATTTCCTTTCAACTTTATATCCAGTGTCTTTCACTTTAGGGATCTTATGTGTAGTCAGGAACCAAGAGTATATTAATGTCAATAGTTAGCACATATATACCAACACAATGTGCAAGTTCAACCCTTAGTATTTTTCCTGAAGCTGTTCAACACATCATAGTCATTATATGCATGCAAACCTATGTTAGGGGTGAATGGGGTTTGGAAAACATAGGAATTAAAGATAATTAGCTATTAAAGGTATTATATTAGAAAGCAAGCTTAGTGGGCAAATGGATACTCATTTTTCCTTTTATTTGTCATATTTTGATTTCATTGTTATTTTAAATGCTTTGGTTTAAAAATTTTCAAACATTCACAAAAGTAGAAGGAAAAACATTGTCTACACTGGCAATAGTGGTCTGTGTATGTCCTGTGATGAGTCATTTAACCTTTGCACTCACTACCTTTTCACCTGAGCGCTCAAGACAGAATTCTAATAACCTCCCCTCAGAACTCTTAAACATGCTATAAAAATTAAAGCTTCTGCTGGAGAAGCTAAATACAATTTAGATTTAAATACAAATACAATTTAGATTTAATGGGAGAATTGGGGCATGTAAATACAGCAATCAGAGCAAGAGAGCAGGGTGTTTACCACATTTTATTGATGAGAACAGGGACCTAGGAATCAGACTGTGAATTACATTCCCATTTCTGTTACTTTTGCTGTTACCAGGAGAAACACATTTTACCTGTCTCAGTTTATCCAACTGCAAAGAAAAACTGCTTTTATTTGCTGATGTGGTCTTCACTCAGATTTTAGATTATTAAAACTATCTGTACGTATTTTTTAAATGTAAAAAAATATGATTTCAATATAAATGTTACATCATTCAGCAGAGTGTTGTTTATTACAACACTCAGTTTCTACAGCTGAGATAAATGAAATAAAGGCACCTGTATGAGTTGTCAGGTGGAGTATCATGTCCTAATGGTTAAAGACTTAGGAGTATGAATGTTCACACTTCATAGGTCAAAGTTAAGAAACACAGTCATTTCAGAAGAAAAGATGGTGCCATGACAAGTCTACTGCCTTCCACTGACCAAGACACTGTCCTCTGTGAGATTTTAGAAAGGCTCTTCTAAGCCCTGTTTTCAAGTAAGCCTTATTCTTGGGCTTTGTCTTTGGCTTACATAGTCCAGTTTTAGCAAGAATCCTGCTAAGTCACTTTAGAGCAACTTCCCTACCTTTTGAATCTGATCATCTTCAACATTTAATCAAATTCCTCATCCTCAAACCTTGGTTTCATTAAGTTGGTTTAGCAAAAATTCTCCAGAGCACTGATATCTTCTCTTAGTAATTATTTATTCACTGTCCCCTGCTCCTTGCTTCTTGGCTATAAATCCCCAGTTCTCCAGTTATCTTTGAAGTGTGAAGAATTGAGCCTTTTCTCTCTCTGTATTGAGATAGTTTGGCACCTACTGAAATAGTCCTAAATAAAGTGTGCCTTGTTTAAATAAAGTGTTCCTTATGACAGGAACACTGAATAATTTTTTTCTTTAACATGACCTACACACATACACACAAGGACAAGTCCCACTGTGTGAGAGGAATCAAGCTTATGGAAAGCCTACATGCTGTGAAGCCTGTAGAAAACTGAATGAACAGGTCGGGCGCAGTGGCTCACGCCTGTAATCCCAGCACTTTGGGAGGCCGAGGCGGGTGGATCACAAGGTCAAGAGATAGAGACCATCCTGGCTTACACGGTGAAACCCTGTCTCTACTAAAAATACAAAAAAGCAGCCGGTGCGGTGGTGGGCGCTGGTAGTCCCAGCTACTCGGGAGGCTGAGGCAGGAGAATGGCCTGAACCCGGGAGGCGGAGCTTGCAGTGAGCAGAGATTGCACCACTGCACTCCAGCCTGGGCGACAGAGTGAGACTCCGCCTCAAAAAACAACAACAACAACAACAGAAACAAACAAAACGAAGAAGGAATGAACAGAAAACTGTCAAAAAATGCCAATTAGCTATAGAAAGCTTAACAGAGTAACAGGTACTTCTCCCAGACTCCCAACCTGTGTCACTGGTCAAGTCACGATTCTTTGCCCCGGAACTTTTTGATTCATATTTATTCAAAATGAGGGCCTTATTAGAGGGGACTTCTGGATATGTCACAATTGTCATTTTTCTTTCTTCTTTCCGGTGAGACTGAAGTCCCCTGACTGGCTATTACATATTAGAGAGTTTTGTTGCACCATTACCAATGATACTGCTCTGGTGTCTGTTAGGTGGTGCTGCCCCTAGACATGGACAGGGAGCCAAAATTAAATTGGAGAGTGTTCTGAGACTCCTCTGTCTGGTGGAGCTGCCTCTGAACTAAACACTTTGCTCTCACTCAACTCTTGCACCTGTACCTGGCAGTCCCCTCCTTACCCTGTTTCATTATTTTATCTTCAAATTTCTGCAGCCAGGGAAGACTTACAGTCAGGTCAGTGCTTCTCTGCCCTTGCATTAGGATTGAGTTAGTAATCTACAAGCTGCTTCTCTCCACCCTGCCCTTACCTAAACTGAGAAGTCATTCCCTCTGCCTTTCTCTGAGATATTATCAACCACTTTGCTTTATATATTCCTCCCAGTGCCCCTCACCCCTCTTTTAATAAAAGCCCAGACCCTTGCCTTCCCTTCAGCAGAACCACATTGTTGTTTGATTAGTTTTCAATTTAGCTGTGGGATTATGGACCAAAAGAAGATTGGGAAGACATCATAGAGCTTATCTAGCTCATATTCTTCATCTGGTATCTAATCACTCCGATGTACCAGTGGCCAGTCTCTGTCTGCCTCTAAACCTCCACTTACATAAACTGCACCTCTGCCTGGGCAGCTTTTCTCATTTAGGGACAATTAGACATCCTTACACCACGGAGCTGCTATTGCTTAGACAAAGAAATAATAGAAAAGATTCAGGCTAAGATAAGTAGAAAAGTATCTAATTCCCTAGTTTAACTAAATAATTATTAATAATTGTTTAAAAAATTTTTAAATCAACTACCTTGTACTTTAGTTTCTAATATATTAAATGGAACAAACAATGACTTTCCCCAACTGTCTCAAAAGGTTGTCAGAAAAACCTCCCACTTGAGCCTAAACTGGGCCCAGTGCAAGGGTTTTTCTGAGTGTGCCTTGTCAGTTGATGGGGGACCTGCTCAAAAAATCTGTACTTGGTGATAAGTACCCAATTATGCGGAAGAAGAAGGGAGGAAAATGTAGCATAAAACTGGTTACAGTGAAGCATTCTCTCCACTTCCCCGGGGAACACAGCACCTCTCTGGCACAAGGGTCATTGGCACTGTCATTTTAGCATTGTTACAGTCCCTATGAGGCATTTTCAAAGTAGTTTGGAGGACAGAGAACATGAAGAAAACAAACCAGAACACAAGAGAAAGAAAACAATGAACATCTTGGGATAACAGTACCTAACACACAGTGTTTTGAGACAAGATCAAACATCACCTCCAAGCTTTATAAAACACAAAGATGAGAGGCACTGCCAGTGTATGCACAAATGGGGAGAAGATGCCACCAAGATTGGTTTTAATGTTAATATTGCCTATTTGTATCCAGAAAAGAAAACTTGCATTATTTATATGAATGTGCTTTGCAAGCTAGAAAGTCCTATGCAAAATTAATGTAATACTATGCTTTTAAAATGAGTAAAACCTCTAGGTATGTATTTTCTATTATAGATGCACAACTTAAAAAAAATGTTATAAACCTATCAGCTTCATGACACTAATGTGCAACTCTGAACCACTATTGAAATAAAGAGAAAACAGATTGCTTTACTTTTTTCCTGACCAGGCTTCTGTCTATTTTTAGACATGTGCAGGAGTGCTGCTCTTGAATAGCTAATTAAAGAGCTAAGAAGGAAAGTCAATGCGGGGGAAATTCTTTTGATTAACTTATATGCTGCATTTGTTTCCTCTGGAATAATCTGCATCATCTATAAAGCACCCACTTAGCCAAATTTTTTTTTTCTTATCAAGCACCGTTTCTGAGAAAGGGTGGGGAGGGACATGCATAAAAAACATTAAGGAATCCTTCCTCTTCTCTTAAGCAAACCTCTTTTGTCACCTGTGCTCAGTTTTAGAATCTCACATACCACCTGTCTGAAAGATGAATTTCCCTTCGACTCCAGTATGCCGAACTTTGCCCAAAGTTAAAGCAAACATGTTTTATGCATGATCTTGAAGGAAAATGAATACAGGGAGCAAAACTACATAGACAGCACCTTTCCTACTTCTGCAGACTAATTACGGTCAGCTTTGCTTGCCTCCAAGAATACCAATTCAGCTCTTGAACAAAATCTGTGGTGGGGTGTCTCTGGTACACAAACCCTTGCTTCCAGGATGGGCGTGACACCAGGCCCTGTCTTCTATATATATCAGACATTTTATGGATACTGTTAACAACAAACAAATTGCTCAAAGAAGACTGATACATGAAAGGCACTAAACAAATATTGATGGTTGTTATTTAATTTATTTAACCCAAACCTGTACCAAGTACCAAGTTTGGAGTAAAGCAGTGAAGGCAAAATCCCTCCCATCATGGAAATTACATGCAAAATAAATGCATAAACAAGTAGAGTTAGTATTTTTAAATAGGGTCAAATTCTATTAAAAAATAATGTAGATTAATTGAGGTACTCTGTGAATATGAGAAGGTGCCTTACTGAGTGTGAGAAAGTATGAATCATGTAAAAATCTGGGGGTAGAGCAACCCAGGCAGACAGAAAATAGCAAATGTGAAGGCCTTGAAGAGAGAAATGAGTAACAGCAAGACAGAATAGTTAGAGAAAAGGAGGGCAGAGACAGTGAAGTCTGAGGGACAGCTGGAGTTGGCTTTGTAGGCGCTCATCAAAATTTGGGTTGTATCATCAGGGTGGGAGCAGAAACCAGTGCAAAGAGAGATTTTAGTAGGAAAAAGATATAAACTGATTTGTGTGTGGAGCTCACTCTGACAGCAATGTGAAGAATGAACAATACCAGGCAGGTCAAGATATCAAAGGGTTGTTGAATAAAAAAATGAGAGGGAAGTGAATATAAGTCGTTATGAGAGGCTTTTTTTCCCCCAATTTTTAGTACAATTGCAAGGAATATGGTCCTGTGCAACTTTTTTTGAGATTCCTTTCTAAAGAAATCTGTTGCTAAGGAGGTTGCTAAGGAGACTGAGCAAAGCCTGGAAGATAAGTGACTTAAGTATTTTATGCAGACTAATTTAAATACCAGAGAGGTGGAGCCAAGAGTAGTTTAATCCCCCAAAGGAGAAAAATGCATGGGTTCGAAAAGGTCAGTGAAGGAGTTTGCAAGTCTATGTGTGAGTGTGTGTGTCTATGTGTATGTATATGTTTCAACCAGAAAAATGATTGGTGGCATGCCTCAGGGGACTAACCAAAGAATTTGTTTAGAAAAAACATGTAATTCTTGATTCAAGAAAGTTAGAACTAGCTAAGATACCACTGGCTGATATAAAAAAGCCAGTAAAAATAGGAAGATTGACCTCATATGGGGAAAAGAGCACAAAGAAAGAACAGAAAGGACTGTTGCTCACTGAAGATGGTTTAGTGTAGTATAGCACACCTAGGCTTTAAAATTAGATAAAAATTGAGCAGCCACTTAAAGGTCATGAATCCTAAAGTTCTTTGAATCTTCATGACCTTTGGTATTCTTAATTGTAAAATAATGAAAGAGAAATGCACCTTTCTTTTCATTGCTGAGAAGTTTAGTGATGTGGTTTGGCTCTGTGTCCCCACCCAAATTTCATCTTGAATTGTAATCCCCCAAATTCTCGTATATTGAGGGCAGGACCTGGTAGAAGGTGATTGGATAATGGAAGCCGCTTCCCCCATGCCATTCTCGTGATAGTGAATGAGTTCTCATGAGATCCGATGATTTTAAAAGGGGTTCTTCCCCCTTTTGCTTTTTCCACACTCTCTCTCTCGCCTGCCACCATGTAAGACATGCCTCTTCCACTTCCACCATGGCTGTAAGTTTCCTGAGGCCTTCCCAGCCCTGCCGAACTGTGAATTCATTAAACCTCTTTTTTTAATATATTAACCTGTCCTGGGTATGTCTTTATCGCAGTGTGAAAATGGACTAATACAGTTAGTCATCCACTCCCAAAGTTATTCTGTCTTTCCTAGCCAGCACTCTGGGAGACAACCACCCACTTGGGACCTATATCTCTCAGGGCCTTTCTGACTTGGTCTCTCCTTTCTCCCCCATCACCTCCCTTGCTTTGAAGTTTGGTCTTGTGAGTTATTCTCGCTAATGGAATAAGAAGAACTCATTTTCTAGGTGGCTGTTAAGATGGAGTTGTGCTACTATATATACTTTAGGTGATAAAAGACTCACAAGATGCAGAAAGCCTGGGTTCTAGAATCATCGCAGTTAATAAAGCATATCATTTAACAGGATCAAAGACCGGGTAGTTAAATGTATGGGATAAACTTTTATTGTGTTAAGCTACTAAAATTAATTTATAGCAGTTTATATTACTACAACCAATGCATGTGCTGATTGTGAACATTGCAAATGACGTACAGTCTCACCCTGGCAATGACTATTTCATAAATTAAATGCCAATCAGTGTTAGTTTTGATACCTTGGACAAGTTATTCAACCTTTCTGAGTCTCAATTCACTCACATATATACTATGTCATCCCCAAATATTTTCTTCTCCACTCAACATCCCCAATTTTGTCCTTCATTTTTCAAGTTAGATCTTTATCATCCTTGTATTTTCTAAAAGCCCTCAGATTGATAAATGCTCCTCTTAAAGTAGAGCACTCAGAATTAAGGGCATTACCATAGACAGGTCTAATACAAGAGTGCCATATCTTTGCCTGTTTTGAATATTAGACATCTATTGTAGTTAAAGATTACAAGGACATAGGTGAAACCAGTGTCACTTTACTTATTAAGACAGTAATTAGGTACTGTGTATAAGTGAGTCTATGTCTTTATTCTATATTGATGCAATCATACTCTAAGACCTGAGTTTGAATTTCATCATATTCGTTTTTACTTGTTTTATGATGGGTGTGACACATCAAATTAATTATTCTTCTCAACATTGTTTTATTTCTATATCTGATAAGCATGACCCCTATATCTTTTTCTAAGCCATTATGAAAATGCTGAACTGAAAGGGTCACTTCCATTGTATTCTCTTCTAAAAGATGGTTTTAAATATCCTAAAAAATATCCAAGTTTTTAAACCCATATTTTCCAAGCATCAATCTTTATAGTCAGGAGGTGATTTTTAATACATTGGTTAATTTCTACTTTTTGTATTTCTACACTATTTAAATCTCTTGAAATTTTACCTATTCACAACTAACCCAATACTGAGGGCCTATTTTCTCAAGAAGCAGATGCACTTAACAAACATTGAACACAGCAGTTCTCGATGGAGCAGTATCACTTTCAAAGAGGTGTTTTTGAATTTTAGGTATGTTTTGGTTGTCACAATGATTAGGGATTGTCTAGGTGATGAACAGGGATGCTATCCATCCTGAAATGCCCAGGCCTATCCTGTATATCAGAGAACTGTTCTGTATCTGGAAACTATCGAATATCCTGTGGGAGATTTATGTTGATGAATAAAGTCTATATAACTGACCCTATATTCTAGCTCTCTACATAGTTACAAATAAACACAAATATAAACATAATTGGTTCCATTATAATTACAAAGAACTTTTCAGAAATGTCATAATGTCAATCAATGAAAAAAGTAATTTCACTGTGAATTAACATTTCATTTCTTAATGAAATTAAATCTTTCATTTTATTTCTTCACAGAAGCATGTTGATTGTGAATATTGTGAAAGATGTATAGTCTCACCCTGGCAATGACTATTTCATAAATTAAATGACAATCAGTATTAGTTTTGATACCTAGGACAAGTTATTCAATTTCTCTGAGTCTCAATTCACTCACATATATACTATGTCTTCCCTAAATATTTTCTTCTCCACTCAACATCCCCAATTCTGTCTTCCATTTTTCAGGTTAGATCTTTATCATCTTTGTATTTTCTAAAAGCCCTCAGGTTGATAAAAGCATGCCGTAAGTCACAATCTCATGAAATTTAACTTGTAAATATAGCACTGCCTGTTATTCTACATATTTTTATTGTATTCACACTGAGTCTATTTATATATACATTGAGTCTATGTATTAGCCCTATTTCATTAACAAAGACTTTTAAAATGGCAACAATATTCAGATGAGCGTTTTCTGTTTTCTCTTAAAATTAAATATATTTTTATAAGTAGGTGCAAGTACTTTATCTTATTATGCCTTCTAGGGCACTCATGCCTGATCTTTTATGTAATGAAATTCGTATTATTTTATTATATATTAGTTGCTTATTATTCCTTGTTTTTATTAGAATTAAGACATACCCACATTAATCATGTAGGTAAGTAGGCTGCCATAACAAAACACCATAGTCTGTGTGGTATAACAACAGAAGCTTGTTTTCTAACAGTTCTGGAGGCTTACTATCTGAGATCAAAGTGCCAGCATTGTCCAGTTCTGGTGAGGGCTGTCTTCCTGACTGCCAACTTCTCATTGTGTTCCTACATGGCAGAGAGAACGAGAGAGAGAGAGAAGAGACAAAAGAGAGAGGAGAAGGAGATCTCTTCTTCTTATAAGGTCAAAGTTCTATCACATTAGGGCCACACCTTATAAGCTCATTTAACCTAATTACTTCCTGAAGGCCCTATCTCCCAATACAGTCACATTGGCAGTTAGGGTTGCACCATATGAATATTGGGAGAATTTAGCCCATCACAGTAGGTTATATTATATCTTAATTTCAGGGTGGTAAATAGAATATATCAAATTATTGTTAATAAAAAGGGAAGAACTTGGCTCTGACAGGGTTAATAAATATCTATTTAATATCTTACATTTATTAAGGATTTCTGTGGCCTATTAATGGAGACTAGATAAAGAATAGGAAATAGCTTCTGCCTTAAGGAGCAAAAGTTTGCATTAGAAACAGATAGGTAATAAATGTAGTGATAGACATATAAAGAAGGTACTAAAGATACACAGAAAACAAGCACCTAATTCAGTCTTGTGAATACAGCAGATAATGCCATAACCCCTTGTCACTCACCATTCCTGCACATGCTGACAGGATCTTACTGCAAACACATGTGATTCTTTGCCTGTGGACTTTCTGTGACCATAGGAACATGTTAACCCCAAGCCCAAGGCAGGCTGGAAGTGCCACCCAAGTATTGGCCCATCTCCTCCCAAGAGCAGTTTTCAACCAAAGATGGAGGAGAGTTGGTGCATACATATGTAGACTTCCTCACCCCTCAGATAGAGTATCTGAGGCATTTTCTTTGTAATATCTCCAGTGTCGCCAGCATGACTGAGCTCTACCCAGTTGCCCACCATGGCAATCTGCTTATTAATGCATTGACTTCCTTATTTTCTGTGTATCATTTTTCTACTTCTTTTCCTACATACCTTGGATTCACCTCCCATGTAAACTACTTGAAATCAAGTCCTGGTTTCAGAGCGCTTCTGAGTAGGCCAAATCTGAGACAGGTTGTGGAATTTATTGGCATGTTTGCTGTAAGATTCGCTCTCCTCTCCTTGCTGCTCTGCTTTGTATCTCAGGGAACGACATCCCCTGAGCTCCCTTGCCAACTGACCTGTAACTAGTTTAGGCAATGAAAATCTGGAAGAATGAAGGGCCGGAAGAGAAACCAGAATATTTACATGTCTGTCACTCTGTATGGTGGAATTTCTAGCAGTTACTGTGTCTTTTTGATTTACCTCCCAAGGGAAAACCCATTTCTTTGTAGTCTCAGGTCCCACCAGACAGCTCATACCATGGTTCTAGCTCTTTCAGGACAATTCCAGCTTCCAGAATCAGAAAAACCACCTGTTTCTTGTTTCCCTACAGTGTGGTGTATATGAAAAAATTTAAACACTTCTGTGTTGTTGAAATATTCAGTGTTAGCTGATGACTGACAGGACAGGCCAAAAGGTAGGAAGCACGTAAATGAAGGAGGACCTCAGACACATGTTGAGGAGCATGGAATTTATCCTGTTAAGTAAAATTTATTGAATTCAAATACTATCTTTTATGTTTCCTTTTTAAGATAACCCATCATAGTGTTAAATTATTCAACACAATCTGAATCCTTATTTCTAAATTACAAGAAAGTTTCTCCATTTATTTTAAAGCATTTCCTTTTTGGGCAACAAAATTTTTCTCTCCCTTGGGATTTAAAGATTTCACAGAAGGCATGATTCATATCTATGGAATCTAAGCCCAAAAAGGCAAAGAAATATGCAAGAGGATAACACTAGAGTGTAATGTGATGACCATCAGACTGAGTATTAGATGTGAATTCTATACTCTCTCCTCTCATTTTGGGATGGTGATGACAAAAACAAACAAATCAATTAAGTTAGAACAAAAGCCACTGGAGATCACACCAACATCCAGATAACCAGCAGCCCTCAAAATGCTTCTTGACTCTTGCTACTTTAGAGAAACTGTAGATCAAAATTCAGATATATGTGGGGCCAGACACTGTACACTAAATGTATTACTACATCTTACCCTTTCAATAAATACAAAATCTAAAGTTGTGACCAAACACTGTACAAAAATAAATTGCATCAGAACAATTGAGGAAATTATAAAGTAATTGTTTTTCCTCCTGGTTTCTTCTCCCCAACACTAAAAAAAAGGATACTTCATGAAATGGTGGCCAAAACCTAAACTGATAAAGCATAGAATACTAAAGACCAGAAGCTGAATACATGCATATAGCAGCAATTTCATATGCCCTCATGTTTTCAGAGGTCTGATGAATTTATTGCAAGGGACGTTAAATTGACTGAAGCTTAATTCTTTTTAATCAAGATATATTTAAAATAAAACGAAAATCTCTAAAACCACAGTTGTTATTTTATTCCTAAGCCCTGTCCACATGATGAAATTTCAGCAGAAGTCATGATTAGAAAGATGCTAAATGAAAGCAACTTTGGAAAAAACTGTATTTGATTGATGTGGACATGGTGGTGGTAAGCGTGGTTCAGGCATTTTCGTAGAAGATTCAAGTGCTTTCAAGTCTTCACATTCCAGTGCACCCTAAACCTCCTTAGTTACCAAAAAAAAGTGCTTTTCTTTGTAGGAGATTGGCAATTTCCCTGGTATTGCAGCATGACATTTTCCCAGATAGGCTGTCAAAAACTAGGGCATTGAGCTGCATGCTTTGCCAAGTAGTTTCCCTTCTGATTTATAAAACCAAGTGATATTTTATCCTTCTTTACTGGATTCATTCGAATGTAACATAAACTCATATCTACAGGCTTTCATCAAAATGATACAAAATCGAGAAACCCAAAGGATGCTTATTATTTTGCCTCTACCCTAAACAAAGACTTTACTAACGAAGGCAGATTTTTGTTTTACTCTCCAGTCTATCCTCAAAGTATCTCTGGTTGGAAATCTGTCAATAATTTTTAAAATATAATATGCATAAGTATCATCTAGGAAACATGTTAAATACAGAAACCCCATAAATTACTGAGACTGCATAAACAAGGACTCTAATCTGGGGTTAGGCCTAGAAAGCTGCACTTGCAACAACAACACCAGGTATTACTGATGCAGGTAGTTTAGAGATAGTGCTTTAAGAAACACAGCTACAGATATTTAAGAGATGGTATAGTATAGTTGACTTCTGGGAATGCAACCTTTTCACATTTTCAAGAGTGAGCCATTCTAGAACATGTGGCCGAAGTATGGTAGTTCTCAACCTGGCATGTGCAGCAGAATCCCCTGTGTGGCATGTAAAGAGTATGTATTATTGGGCTCCTCCTCTGATCCCTAGCCCGGAAGGCCTGTAAGTCAGGGTCAGAGTCAGCTTGAGGCATGTAGGTTTTTAGAAAGTTCATCAACTGTTCCTATGAACAGTCATGACTGAGAATCACTGGAAAGAATTGAAGACAACAAGCTGTTATAAGCATTAAATAACAACAGAATATTTAATAACCCTCCACCAGGATAGGGATCCAAGATGAAGTACACTGGCTGGAACATATTAAATGATTAGTCTTTGTCTAATGATCACTTGATTTCCATTCCTTTGCCAAAGTTAACCACAGAAGGAAGATGGACATGGTGGATTGAAATACTGCTGTGTATGGTACTGTACTTATACATTTACATTATTAGAACAATCTTATGAAGAGTCATTATCCCCATTTTAAGAATGAGAAAAAGATGGAGGTTCATAGTGGTTAGATAACCTTCCAAGATCACACATTTCACTCACTTTCTACTCTCTCTCAATATGTATTACCCCTCACTAGTTAGGCTAGAAAGTATATGCAATGCCAGGAAAAAGGATAAAGTCCCAGTCTAGCAGAAGCATTCAAAGAAAAGTATTGAGAACTAATTTCTTTAACTTAAAAAAAAAGTAAGTTGAAAATCTCCCCAATCATCAGGGTGTAGATTTGGAGAAAGCCTTAGAGAACATCTGTGTGGTGATCACCTCTGATAACCAAGAGACTTGCAAACACATGTGGTCTAGTTGACTCTGACCTGGATTTGTAAGTCTACAGACTTAGGTTTCCAATATTTAATTAATTTTGGCAAATCTCTTAAATTTCCAATGATTTGTTTATCTCTGTAAAACAGAAATCTATCTCAAAGAGATGTGAAGTGATGAAGATGAATAATAACATCAAGAAAGAGATTAGTATATGTCCTCAATAAATGTTAGTTCATTCTCTCCACTCTGCTAATAAGAAAAATGTGAAAAGAAACTCTACTCAGAGTGAGCTCTAAGAGCTAGGAGCAGAGCCTGGCTCCTCTCCCACTGTTGTTTTTTTCCTACTCAAAAGAGAATACACAATCCTGGGAATGTAAATATTTGGTCTCACAAGCCTCAGACGTATCTCTCTGCTCATATAATCTACAACATTTCTGAAATAGGATAAAGTATTCAAAGCTTATCAGTCACTCCTTCTCCTAATTCTACCCCTTGAATCATTGCATCCCTCAGGTAAACCGAAAGGGTCAACTCAGGCCTTTCACGGACCAATTCCTTATAGTGACCTTTCTCCCTCAGGGAGTAATAATTCAGCAGCTAATACCAGGCAGCCATTTTCTGTCCTGGGTTTTGTGTCGTATTTTCTGGCTGAACAAATGGCACCATCTTCTGCATTTGAGTTTTGCAAACCTTGGCCCCCCTCTGGCTTTCCTTCTCTTCTCAAAATAAAAAGAAGTTAAAAACTAGTTTGATTTTTTAAATCATAATCATGAAGTTATTTCTAGTTCTTTTCTGTCAGTGAGTAATTATATTTTTTATTAATTCCAGTAACTATTTTCTGTGATATTTCATTATATAACTTCCTAGCTTCATAAGAAATTATCAGTTTTTAGACATATAGAACTACATGAGGGACATGATGTTACATAGATCCCATGCATGTTGTAATTTGGAGGTATCTAAGATTCTAAAACTAAAGTATAGTGGCTCAAACTCAGTCAAAGATATAGGTCAAGACTTCTAAATATCACATTATTAAACAGTCTCATTGCTTTCTGGGTGATAGCAGTTTAGCCATCATATTTATAACTTTCATTAAATTAAAATCCAATAAGCTTTCCAATCAATCAAAATGAAAGTATCGATTTCCTGTGTCATGTAGCTTGTGTCTGACAGACCTGGCTATATATCCTGGCTTTAGTTATGATCTTTAAAATGTTTTTAAAAAAAGCACTAAATTATCCTGAGTCTCAATGTCCCTCAGATGGGAAAAACTGAAATACTGACCCTTCCTTAAAGCGATACTGTGAGGACAACATTAGATAATATGGTGGAGTCATATCCTAGGCATATTTATTTTTCTTATGTGATTTCAAAAGTATATATACTTGGCAGAGAGAGAGAGAGAATTTTAAATAATGTCTGTGGTATTACCTGACAATCTCTCAATAAGTAAATGTCCTAGAGCAAGAACAAGAATCTGTAATATTTATTGAAATAAACTCAGTTCCCATTTGCCTTACACATTTTGTGCATCTCACTACACAGGGTATTATTAGACAGCTTTAAAAGTATATTTTTCCTAACCTGGCCCTTAATAAAAACCAAGCATGGCAGGGCACAGTGGCTCATGCCTATAATCCCAGCACTTTGGTAGGCTGAGGCAGGCAGATCATGAGGTCAGGAGATTGAGACCATCCTGATCAACATGGTGAAACGCCATCTTTACTGAAATACAAAAAAGTAGCCAGGTGTGGTGGTACGTGCCTGTAGTCCCAGCTACTCCGGAGGCTGAGGCAAGGGAATCACCTGAACCCAGGAAGCCGAGACTGCAGTGAGCCAAGATCGTGCCACTGCTCTCTAGCCTGGTAACAGAGTGAGACTCCATCTCAAAAAACAAAACAAAACAAAAACAAAACAAACAAAAAACAAGCTCCTGCTCAATTCAAAAAGCAACAATCTGTTTCAATAATAAAGAAAAAGCACTTGTTGTATTGGTCTTACTATGAGATTTTGTGACTATCTCTAACATAATGACATGAGACTTTTTACTTTCCCTGGATAATCAGGTAGCATTTGTGGTTGTGAGGAATAGAAAAACAACTCAAACTATCCTACACAATAACAAAAATCTATTAGCTCCTAGTCTTGGGTTAGAAGTGACTTGGGACTCAAACAATATTCTTGAGACCCAGATCTTATTCACCATTTTATAGCTCAGGATTTTCTTCTTGGTCCTCATAAAGGACTTGACTTGAAGCTGTGGAAAAAGGAAATGAACTTTTCTTATACCTCAAGCCAAAACCCAGAAATTATGTCTCAATTGGTTTTGCTGGAGTCATGTGACATCCTTGAATCAATAACTGTAGCTGAGGATGAATGATATGGAATTCATTGACTAATATGAGTCAATTAGGGCCCATCCTAAAGCTGTGATGGACCAATCTCATCCAAATTCCACATGGCTAGGAAGTGAGCGTATGCCTTTCCAGGCAACTTGATGCTCGGGAAAGTAATCACCATATGTGCTGACTTTAGAATCTAATCCTCACATAAAATGTGATTCCATAGGAAGCTGTGTTGAGCATACATATGATAATATCTTGTCTGCTCCCTTGTCTTTGCTGTAGCTGGATTTCTTATCTTATGTGAGGCCCAGAGGAGGATACAAAGAATAGTTTTAAAAAAGTAAAAAATAAACCAAGCTGCCCTCAAGGATTGATCTTCATAAAAGAAACAGAACAATTTGTGAGAATATAAAACTATGTGCTAAATTAAGTGGTGCAGATATTGAAACATCTTCAATTTCTGGCTTTGTCATATATTATGAATAAAATATTCAATTTCACTGTCTTACATTTCATAGGAATGTTTTTAAACGTTGGTGGGTTTCACAGTGCAATTGCAAAATCAGATTGGAAAGGATATAAAATAGCACAAATTTTAGAGATAAAGACCTAAGGTTAAGATGACTCATTTAAACTCTCAGATTATTATAGTAGACATTATAAATATCTATTTCTATGGAATATGGGGTAGGATTAAAAGAGGAGATGCATACAGCATACTGCCAAGCTCAAAACATATAATAAATAACCATTATTGTTATTACCACAATCTGTTCCTGGCAGTTTGATTTGGCATTCAAATAGTCTCTTCCATAAAGTCAATAAAGATCATATAAATAATAGTTTGACAATCGTGATGAACCAGAGTTCTGGTACACACATACACACACACGCACACACACATTCTACTTCTCTGCAGCGTTGGCTGCAGACCTCACAGCTTATGGATCAACATGCTGGGAGTTGCAGCCTGCAAAGTCAACATTCAAGCAGAGGAAGGAGGATTGTTACCCCATGGCATTCTGCTTCATCTTTCCTTGGCCACACACATAATTTGTATGAGTAGGTGTTATCAACCCCTTAAATCAAGTATGACTCATTTCCTCCCCAATATATGAATCAAAAGAGAACAGAACATGACCAGACCCCCCAAGAACTAGTTGGGCAATGCCATTCTTCCAAAATTTAAGGAAATTCATGTTAAATGTTCAAGTGAATTGTAGGGAAGAAATTCTGCTTGAAGGAGTCACTCTGTCATTCTTTCAGAAACTGTTATGGAAGCTGTTAATGGCCAAAATTGAGAAAAATTTTAAATACTGAAGTACAACAAGTCAATCAAAAAGGAAAAACCAAATGTAACCTGCAGGTCTCTTTCCTTATGAAGGGTCCTCCTGTCAACTCAGTTGTTCACAGATGTGATCTGCTTTCTTAGCAGTGTCTTCTCCTAGCATTTTTATGTCTGAATGTGATTTCTTTCTTTGCAAGCATTCCCAAAATGGACTCTTCTCTTCAATGTGTGCATGTACTTGTGGGAGTAGAAAGAGAAAGAGATGGAGAGAGTGAAAAGTAAATGGAGGCAGATAAGGGAAGGTCGCCCCCACAATTCTTCGGGTATACAAGGGTACACCAGGCTCACTAAATCCTGAGATGCCCATGCTTGTCTATCCACTTCTTCTGGCCATTCCTCTATGAGTCATGGCCAGAATCTCCACCCTTCTCTGCAGGAAAGTAGGAGACTGTTTTGGCTAGAATCAAATAGACACAGTCACTGCTGCAAAGTACAACACCTACTATGAGTTCTTTTGTGCTTGCTATCCCCAGAACAGCTCTTGAAATTTTGTCAATTTGTTCACAGAGGGAGGAGATATATCATCAAGAAAACACATGGGATCTTGACAAATGTCTTTCTCGGTTGCGTGTCAGTGCTGAAAGAGCCATCATTTTAAAGTGTTTGCTTTTCTTTCTTTCCTATTTTTAAATGTTTAAAGGTGCTCATCTGTACCTTCTCCTGGGCATTTTCCTTCTCATTTCCGTTCTATTTTAAGTAAATGTATTCTTCTAGAGGTTGGTATTACTCATGGAACAGTATTTGCAAAGGTGAGTTTCACTGGAGTTAACCATACCCCACTTAGCCCATGGCCAGTTTGAACATGGGTCAAAGAGTCTCTGGGTGCCTCTGGGTAGGAAACAAGAACATACCAAATGACTTATGAAGAGATTTCCTTGAGACAACTTTCTCCCCATCACTAACGTCTGTATCAGCTGCTGATTTTGAATTAGATTTCACTCAAAATGTTCAACCTAATGGGAGTGGGGAAAGGGATTGGGCATCCAAGAGTATTTGAATGATTCTGCTACAGCCACCAAACTGTGCTAGGTGTTTACCAAGAAACTATCTCAAAAACTTCCTGGCAGTTCTCCTTAGGCGCTCACTCTTCTTTCCAGCCAGCTCTTCTTTGCTCAGTCTGTGCTTTCTCCCTGCATTCTGTTCTTTCTCAATTCCTATTCATTCTTTATGCCCTTCTTAGTACCATCTCCTCTCTGAAACTTTTCCCTACCCTGTCACAGTCCATGGCAGAATGAATTGTTTCTTCCTATGAATTACCATAGCTTTGTCCACATAGGTCCATCACAAAAACTTATCACACTATACCATAATCATTGTTTTATTTGCCTGTCGATCTCCCTGGAATCATTATTGGGATTTTCAAGGGCATTTATTTACTTATTTATGTGATACATCACTTATAACTTGTATAATCTCTGGCACACAAGTGCTAAATACATATTAAGTTTGAACTGCCTTTGGAGGCTTTGCTTTATTACTTTGGATGGGGCCACATTGTGTCTGAAATAAAAGAGCCTGCAACAAGAAATTCAGTGCTCTGCAACCTGCCTTCTCATACCATCAGTTGAATCTCTGCTGTTGTCATCCATCCCACCACCATTTCCTGGAATTTCCTACCTGATCATTCTTCCAATCCATCACTCCTTTGAGCAAAACACCAACAAATGCATTGTGTCTAACCATTTTATTTTCCAAATTATAAAATGCACACCATATCACTGAGCAATGTATCAACTTGTATTGGGAAGAAAGGCTTTTTTTTTTCCTAATGAGCAACAATCATAGAACAGCTATGGTAGGGTCCATATATGGCTTTCTTCAGGAACTCTTGCTGGCAATCAGTTAGTCCTCCGTATGTAGTTATATTTACCAAGACTTTTGATTTATTCTTTGAAGCAAATATTTAGAACAAGTCTTGAAGGTGAATGTTTCTCTTTTTTACTTCCCATCCCTGCATGTGAAGTAGCAAGGGTATGAAATAGTTCAAATGTCTGTCCCACTGACAATGCCTCTGTGACATCACTGTTTCAGCCAGAGTTCTTTAGTTTGCAAAGAACAAAGGCCCACAAAGCTAGTTCAATTAACCTAGAACCTGTGGTATTATAAGGCTACTCAGTAGGTTCTCATACAGATCCAAGAATAGGAATTGAGTACAGCTGACCCCATGGGGACTAACTGGGAATTGTACTCCTCCTCTCTGCCCATCTAAATCATTCCATTTCTCTTTACTGATTATCTTCCTATTTACCGATAGTTCATAGAGCTCATATTGCCATGCTCTGTGCCCTAACTCTACTTAAACTTTGTGTGCCATTGTAAACTGGCAACTTTTTCTGGGTCCCTAAGTAAAAACTCCCGAGAGAGAGAGAGAGAGAGAATGATAGGAATGGTTCTGATTGTCCCATATCATCTTTTTGAGCCACACAAGTACACAAGTCATATATCTATAGCCTCTCTTTCACTTTGGTTTATGTGTCTACCATTTTCTTGACTCAGCCATGGCAAAGATGATGGAATCAATGTTAAATAAAACATAGGTATTTAGGGCAATTGATTCTGTTTCATAAAGAATGAAACATGTCTAGTAGAAAAGGCAATATAGAATATCTTCCCTCTAACAATTCTTAAGCCTGTGCTCTATTCCCAGAGCCAAGCTGTCTCTTGGTAGGCCTTTAAAAAAAATAAAGGTTTCAATTCAAGGTATTTTACAGAGAAATATATGACTAAAATTAATTAATTAATTAATTAACAATTGAAATGAGTGAAAAGTTAGAATTTGTCTATGTACTATCACTTCTAATGAAAAATATTTCTGCCGGGCATGGTGGCTCATACCTGTAATCCCAGCACTTTGGGAGGCCAAGGCAGGTGGATCACTTGAGGCCAGGAGTTCAAGACTGGCCTGGCCAACATGGCAAAATCCCATCTCTGCTAAAAATACAATAATTAGTCAGGTGTGGTGGCAGGCGCCTGTCATCCCAGCTACTTGGGAGGCTGAGACATGAAAATTGCTTGAACTGGGAGGCAGAGGTTGCAGTGAGCCCAGATTGCACCACTGCACTCCAATCTGGGCAACAGAGTGAGACTCTTGTCTCAAAAAAAAAAAAAAAATCTATTTGAGTTTCACTTTGTACCTGTTCAGGGAGTTTTAACACACATTTGTTAGTTTTAGTGGGCACAGAATGATCTCTGGAATCCGAAGGAGTAGGCTTCACTCCATTTTTACTATTATTCACTGTAAAGTTTTGGCAGAACTTTCTGATCATGTAAAACTTTCCTTATTTGTAAAATTGGAATATGAATAATAATTGTTCATTAAAAATTATTATGTATTAACTATTATGCTATAAGATTTACATATGCTACCTTAATCTTCATAAATATCATAGTAGCTTAACCCCAGTTTATACAAAGAGAAGATAATAATAATTGCATTTATCCCAAGCATCTATTGAAGGGCTCTTTATGCTTGAGGGAGATACTACTACCTTCATCTAACAGATTAGGTGGCTGAGGAACTAAGTGGGTAAATTGTCTGCCCAAGCACACACAGCTCATAAGTGACAGAATAAATTCCTATTCCAATCTCTTTCCAAAGCTTCTGTTCTTAACCAGAATACATCACTATCCTAAAATAACCTGCTGCTGCACTTCCTCACATTTGTTGAGCAGAACCAGTGAGACTGTAAAAGTGAAAATGTTTGGATGCAGTAAGTGTCTATATTAGGGATGAGACATGTATGGCATCTGTGTCACCAATCCCTCTCTGTCCACTGACGGCACTGCTAATTGCAGGGGTCAACAAACTCTGGCCCAGCAGTGGGCCAAAGCCCGCAGACTGTTTTTGTAAAGGAAGGTTTTTTGGGACACAGCCACACCATTTCATTTATGTATTGTCTTGGCTGCTTTTGGACCAAAAACAGCAAAATAGAGCAGTTGCAACAGAGATCATATGGCTTGCAAAGCCTAAAATATTTACTATCTGGCCCTATACAGAAAAAGTTTGCCAACCTCTGGATTAGAGCATAATTATCTGGTAACTAAGACACAGTTTCAGATTTGTTATCAACAAATCTGGAGCAATTTTGCTCCTGGTACCCACTACCGGTTGACTGCAACTGACAAGGAAATAAACCTATTGAATATTCCTGTGATCTAAAAATGTTTATTATTACTACTAAATCAAATAGAGAAATGAATGGAATCATTGATAAATCAATGGACTCAAGTAAGGTAATAGGAATACCTAGTCACATTTGGAAATTCAGATTTCCTTTTACCTGGATTTCTCCTTCTAAATCTTGAAGTGAAAAGACAATGGGAATCACTCAGTGTTTCTGACTCAGGGGCAGAAAGGGGGCAGAGTGGAGAGAATACTGGCAAACCACATTCTTATCCCATTGTTTCTGGAGATCCTATTCTATGTGGCCTTAGCAGGCTTCCATATCACAGTATGACTAACTGCCACCTAAATGAACGAAATCTGATTCACCACATACTTGAATACGGGAGGAAAAATGTGGATGAAAAAGAGCTATCTGAAAACCTTCAGGAGAAAGTAGAGTATAGAGAGTGAAGGGGGTGGAGTGGGCTGTGTTGCCTATTCTGGTACATTCAGAAATTCTATTCCAAGTCAATTTTAAATTTCAGTATCTTGTTCTTAAATGCCAGGCACAAAATGGCCACAGCACAGCTATCTTCACCTTGGGAGGGACAACGTTTTTAAACGTATGCCTTCAGCCATGTACAGAGTGGGCTGAAGGGCCACAGTGCAGCCTATATAGAACAGTGTCTAGTAGCTTATCCGAAAGGAATATTGTGCATGTAGTTTTCCAAGACACCCACTCCTCAGAGCTAATGCCAGTGAGTTAATCAACTACTTTTCTGCCTGCACAACTGTGATACCTAACGCTGCTAGGAACATCATTTTTAGACATTCGTAGGAGGGATTCTTTTTTGTAATTCTACATTTCTTTAACTCCTACCACATGTCTAGGCTTGCCTTCCAGAGACACACATTGCTACCTTTTCAGAGCACTTTTTTTTTTTTTTTAAATCATGGACTAAGGAGCCCTCCTACAGCTGATTGCAGTAAATGCTAAAACAGCAAACAATTTCACCGGAAGGACATAAAATGACCTGCATGCAGGTCCTGTTAGGCACCCTAGAATGAAGCCTATCATGCTCCTTTCCTTCAAACCTCCTTTTGCTCTTGCCTCCTCAGGAACCTTGACTCCCCACAAGCACCCAAACTAAAACAAAAGGGGTAGTCAGCTCTTGACACCTTTTGATTGAATGTATGCTATATGCCAAAGCCTAGAACATTGGTAGTAAACAAGGAAGGAATTCAGTGATCAAGAATACAATATTCTGATGGCTTAGTGAGACAGATAAATAAAACATTCAAAAGAATGGATCATGTGCTGATAGAGGCAAAGAATCATACAGAGAAGAAGGGATGTCAGGCAAGGCTTCCAAGAATAAGATATATTTAAATTGAAGTATAAAAACATGAACAAGACTTAGCCAAGAAAAGATAGTGGGAAAAAAACTGTTCCAGGCCCAAGGAACAGCATATACAAAGACCTGGAAAAGACAGAAAGCATTTTGCAACTGCAGGAACACAGGTAGGATTAGTTATGAGATTAGGCACGTAAGCTTGGTGGTCAGAATGGTCTAGATCTGGATCTCAATTCTGTGACTTTAAGCAAGTTATATAACCTTTCTATGGCTCATACTTTTCATCTGTAAAGTAGAGACCATAACAGTACTTTTTCTGTGGAGTTACTGTAAGGATTAAATACACATAATTCAAGTGGCAAAAATATTAGGCAATCAAAAACTGTCAGCTTATTATATTACTATTGTATTATATTTTATTATTTATATTATTATTACTATTATTTTTAATATCAAAAAGCTTACTTTTAAACTTTTTTATACCAATTTTTAAAACATCTCAACTGAGAAGAAAAAACTACCCACTCTCCTGGAATTTTATAAAAATTAAATAAAGCAATGCTTGTCTCAAAGTAAAAATAAAAAATAGATAAGTATTAGGAATGCTTTCAGCTACAAATAAAGGAAGACCTTCTGGCAGAATCAATATAAAAACAAAAAATGGGGGTATTTTTCTTACATAAAAATAAACAGAGATAGGTGCTTGCTGGTATTGATTTAGAAGGTTGATGCTGTTTGGGCTGACATTCTGAAATTTTCTTGAAATTTCCATTCTTATTCCTTCTTTAAGGGCAGAAAGGTATGATATATTTTCTCACCCATTATAAGGATCATGGCCTACATACCTTCTACATAAAAGATGGGTTAACAAGAGAAGAGCATAACAAACTTAATCAAAGCTTTATGTGACATGGGAGCCTTCAGAAACGAACACCCAAAGACCCAGGGAAAGCTATCTATTTTTATGCTTAGGTTCAATGAAGAATAAATGGCTGTATAGAAATGTGATTGGACAAAGGGTATAATATAAAGGGTAATAGACTGGTAAGGGAGGGGAGGCCCAGGAAAGCTTGCCTGTTCAGATTGTTCTTGGTTTCCGTGTAGCATTCTTTCCTCCCAGGTATGGGGCAAGAGCCCTCTGAAATCAGAGTCTTCAAGAGAAAAATTAAAAGAATGACTTTCTAGGTTTTATGGCTTGCTTTGGAGGAGAAATTTGGTTGGTGTGTTGTCTCCTCTGCTGTCCCGACCCGCGGGACAGTCGAACGGGCTCTGGAAGGGGGAGTGGGAATGGAGGAGACAAGAAAACACGAGAAATGGAGTCAAGACAAATAGCCTGATCAAGTCTCGTTTAATAATGGTGGTGCGATGCCTTATATAGGCTGGCAGGGGAAGAGGTTGGACCAGGGCGGTGACGGGCGGCTGGGCCTACTCAAATTACAATTGCGCATGCGCCCTGGGTTTGTAATTTTCCCGGGCGCGGGATTGCACCTGCGCCTTAGGCGGCATATCTTTCTGGGCACGAAAAGGTCGGCGCGCGCGGGAAAAGTTTGGGCGCGCGCGGCAAAGGTTTGGGCGCGCGCGGGAAAGGTTTAGGCGCCCGCGGGAAAGGTTTAGGCGCCCGCCGGAAAGGTTTTAGGCCCGCGCGGGAACAGGTTATAATGAAGAACCCGGAAATGTGCCATTTTGTCTCCGCTTTGCGGAGATCAAGCAACAGAGGTCGGCTAACTCCGGGCCTTATGGCTCCGGACACTCTGCCAACCAGACTCCCAGTCTCAAGAATAGATTAGTCCAGTTAAACAGTTAACAGTTGTATCTCATTTCAGGAGGCAATGTTGTAGGTGAGCTTTCACCAACGTTAGGCTTTTATGTAGTGTAAGCAATCAAGTATTTAATAAGATGCATTTTTATAGAAACAAAGTAAAAACAAAGGTTAATAGAACAAACTAAACTCAATTTTTGAGTCCAGAGGGCACCCGGTCAAGATTTCTAGATGTTAGTCTCAGAGTAGCTGCAGCTGAAGCAAGGGCAGGCAGTGGTAATTTGAACAAATTTTCCTGGTTTACTGTTTGCATGGGGTGGCCCAGTGAACTTCCTGAATAGTCTATACAGCAACAGGCTTGAAGGTTGTTCATATACAAGTTGTTGTGGTAATTTCTCTGAAGTCTATATAAAGTGATCCAGCTTCAGTTTGCTAGGCTTCAGGAAAAGAACAGTTTTTTGTTTTTGTATTTTTTTCAATGATTCCAAGCCAGAAAGTGGGAGAAAAATTAGTATTAATTATTTGAAGACTTGCAGCCAGAAATGGGAGGAAACTAGAAAATTCAAGAATGCAGTCCAGATTTTAGGTAACTGACAAACCTTCAGAAACAATGAGCTAGAATCTAATAACAGGTACACTATAATTTTCTTCTGAAACAGATTTTTTTCGTACAGTCACTCCCATTTCTACCAAAAATAAATCAGAGTAAGACTGATTTGTTTGCAAAATTGGTTTAGTTTCATTAAACTTGACCTGCTTGTTTTAAAAAGTGCAGCAAGAATAGTGATTGACCAATAAGCTCTCTTTACATTTGCTTTGCTGGTACTTCTTATAAGAAATCTCACTGAGGAAGCCAAGTCAAGAACTCACCATCAAAATTAACCTGTAGGACCTATAAATTTGGAAAATTTTATTTCTGCTTGAGGTCCCCAAAATATCCTGAGGTTTCTTGGTCTGTTAGGAAGTGAAATTCTTTACCTACTTGAAGGGTAACTGTGTGGACCATATATTTAAGGTAGCAAGCTAGTTTTTCCAAGGAGTTCTTTACTGGCTATATAAAATCAACCCTAGTTTCTTAAAGTTGTCTGATCACAAATGAAAATAAGGCATTCCAAAAAAGTTTTGGTAAGAAGACCAATATTTCTATTTGTATCCTGTTATAAGGATAACAGATTTGTATTGAATTTATGCAAATAACTATATCACCACAAAAATAAGAATAATCAGGCCAGGTGCAGTGGCTCACGCCTGTAATCCCAGCACTTTGAAAGGCCAAAGTGGGCAGATCACTTGAAGCCAGGCAAAATCCCATCTCTACTAAAAGTACAAAAATTAGGCAGGTGTGGTGGCAGGTGCCTGTAATCCCAGCCACCTTGGGAAGTTGAGGCACGAGAATCACTTGAACCCAGGAGGCAGAGGTTGTAGTAAGCCAAGATAATGCACTGAGCTCGAGCCTGGGCAACAGAGAGTGAGACTCTGTCTCAAAAAAAGACAAAAAAAGAAAAAAGAATAAGAATACTCATAAATAATATTTTTAAATTCTGAAGGAATCAGACAAGGGAAAAAAATAAATTTTTGTATTTTTGTTCATAAAATTATAGTTTGCCAAATGACTGTAAGCTATAGATAGCTTAAACAAAAATAAATTTCTTAAATCTGAATAACAAAACTTATATTAAAACAACAAAATTTCAAAGAAAATGTCATAAAAACATTTTTTTTTTCTTTTCTGAGACAGGGTCTCACCTTGTCAGCCAGGCTGCAGTGGCAGAATCCCAGTTCACTGCAACTTCTACCTGCTGGGTTCAAGTGATTCTCGTGCCTCAGCCACCCGAGTAGCTGTGATTACAGGTGCATGTCACCATACCCGACTAATTTTTGTATTTTTCATAGAGGTAGGTTTTCACCATGTTGGTCAGGCTGATCTTGACTCCTGGCCTCAAGCGACCCATCTGCATCAGCCTCCCAAAGTGCTGGGATTATAGGCATGAGCCACTGTGCCCTGCCAAAAACATTCTTATCAGTTAATTTAATTCCATGTAATTAGTTATTTTGATTTTGGTTAGCAGTTTTATGAAGCCATCAGTTTCTTCATTAGAGTAGTGAAAAATTCTTACCTAGTCCAATTCTTTATGTTGTCAGAAACCTACATTCAAGAGTACTTTAGAGTCTTTTTCATGAATCTTCCTGAAGAAGCAAGTTTGGACTATAGCTGACTGAAAGTAATTTTAGAGAAGAAGGAAAACAACAACCATCTATGAATGACAAAGAATGACCATGTACAAAATCAGGTGAGAGACTTCATTATAAAAATGATGCAACTTACAAAAAATTTTGGTTATTTCTGTGCTTTACAGTATTTTAAAATAATAATCAAAATTATGACTAACAGATTTCTAGGAATCCTATATAATTTTTGGGACACTCTATCAAAAACATACTTAGATGTTGTTAATATTAACATATATATAAGTTTAAAAGGTTTAGCAACATTTATAATATTATTTGACAATGCATCCCATATAATTTAACATATCAGATAAGACTTATTAGTTTAATATCTCTTTTTTATAAAGTGAGAGACACATCCTTTTAGCTTTCCAGGGACCCAACTGAAAAATTCCACAGTTAATTCAAAGTCAAACAGAGTTAATTTAGAATTTGACTTTGGGAAGTTTGTCAAAAATGTCAAATGGTTTAAAACATGTGATTAAATATGAGCTTGGCTATCTATTCAAAAAGACAATAACATATTTTAAAGGCAAATGCAAGAGGTTACATATTGTGAACAACAACCTAGCTCTTTTAATACTGAGAAGATTCACTTTTTATTAATAAAAACAAAAATAATCAAGGCCGGGTGCGGTGGCTCATGCCTCTAATTCCAACATTTTGGGAGGCTGAGGTGTGCAAATCACTTGATCCCAGGAGTTCAAGACTAGCCTGGACAACATGGTAAAACTCCATTTCTACAAAAACTACAAAAAATTAGTTGGACATGGTGGCATGCACTTGTGGTCCCAGGTTGGGACTTGGAGGCTGAGATGAAAGGATTAATTAAGCCCAGAAGGCGGAGGTTGCAGTGAGCTGAGATCACACCACTGCACCCCAGGCTGGGTGACAAAGTGAAATCCTGCCTCAAAAAAAAAAAATTATCAAAGACCTAATAACATAAAGATAAAACATAAGAAATTATCTTTTTTTTTTTTTTTGAGACAAAGTTTTGCTCTTGCTGACCAGGCTGGAGTGCAATGGGGAGATCTCGGCTCACCACAACCTCCACCTCCTGGGATCAAGTGATTCTCTTGCCTCACCCTCCCGAGTTCCCGAGTAGCTGGGTTTACAGGCATGCGCCACCACACCCGGCCAATTTTGTACTTTTAGGAGAGACACGGTTTCTCCATGTTGGTCAGGCTGGTCTCAAACTCCTGACCTCAGGTGATCCACCCACCTAGACCTCCCAAAGTGCTGGGATTACAGGTGTAAGTCACTATGCCCAGCCTAGAAATTATCTTGATAAAACACAAAATATTTGTTTCCTAACAAGTTATTTAAAAGGAAAAAAAAAAAAAAAAAACTTCACATTCTCAGACCAATACTCCAAGAAAACTTCATGATTTTAAACTAAGAAAAAGAAATTCTATTTAGATCAGTGTAAAATAGCTAACTTTAAAAAAAACCTTATAAATACATTTATCCAATCTCAGTCATCTTTGGTAACACAAGGTAAAATTTTTACAAGCCTTTTATAACTTTTTGTTATATTCATAAGCTTTTTAAAAAAATATTTTTGTGCCTTTCTTTATCAAAAACATCTTATTTTCCTCAGAGTTGTTTCTCTATACAGTCATATCTCATTTTGTTGCTCTTCATTTTATTGTGCTTTGCAGATATTACATTTGTTAATAAATTGACAGTTTGTGGCACTTTTAAGTTGAGTGAGTCTATTTGCATCATTTTTTCAATAGCATGTGCTCACTTTGTTTTTGTTAGCATTTTTTTTAGCAATGAAGTATTTTTAAACTAAGGTATGTACAATTTCTTTTTCAACATAATGCTATTGAACACTTAATGGACTACAGTAGAGTATAAACATGACTTTTATATGCACTAGTGATACGACTCCGATGACTGGAGGAACACCAGCGTCCTTAGCCTCATGCCGATTTTGATAAAATGACACAGACGCACATGGAGTGGTTTTAAGGAGCGGGAAGTTTAATAGACAAGAAAGAAGGAAGAAATTCCCCCATACAGAGACAGAGGGAGGGGGGCTCCCAAGCCAACAGAGGAAACTCCCGTGTGCAACAGAAAAGTGGCTGCTTGTATGAGGAGGCTGGAGGACGTGGTGTCTGATTTGCGTAGGGCTCAGGGGCTGCTTTAACCAGGCAGGTCATTCACATTCACGGAGCTGTGAAAAACTTAGCCCTCCCACCCTAGTCTTTTAATATGCAAATGCAGGGCACCGTGACGTTCTACACACATGGGGATATGTGGGGGCAGCCATGTTGCCTGGCACATGTTGGGGTAAGGAAGAAGATGGCAGGAATTACCATATTTTGGTGGACCCAGTTTCTAAGGGGCTCATTTGCATATCAAAGCTTGCTGACCGAGCTTTAAGAACCAGGGATTTCCTGCTAGGCAGAAAATGTTTCTGGAGCTGCTTAAAAGAACAAAAACTTTCCAAAGACCCCCTTTCCTCTTTGTTTGCTTAAAATAATTTCTTAATAACTCCTATTACCCTGGGAAATCAAAAGTATGTATGACTCACTTTATTGCAATGATCTGGAACCAAACCTGAAACATCTCCAAGGTATGCCTGTAATTTCTAGTAGCTTAATAACATATGTTAATTATAATCTTTAACTCTAGTAACCTTGATTTCTAATGAAAACTAGCAAGTATTGTAAATTGGCTTACATCAGCATTTACCATTTTATAATTTCCAGAAAGATATTTCCTCAATTTTTCATGCTTATTACCAGGCTCAGATATATGTAGCTCTCTATGCCTTAGAAAAACAGGATGCTAAAATATTTAAACCTAAACTTATTCTTAGTACTTAATGTTTTAGTATTTTACCTTACTGAGGCATGTAGTAAGTACATATTACTTAATCTCACATTAAGGTTTTAAGTTACCAAAAAAGATTTTTGAAGCTATTCTTAAGGAGACACATGTTATAAAGCATAATTATATTGAAAATTTTACTTATAGACTTTTATCTCACATTCATCTAATTCATTCATGTTTAAGAATTATGCTTGAACTGTTTATGAACATTTTATGATACATTAAAAAAGCTAACCATTATCTTATCTTTGTTGCTGACAAATCAGAGAAGTATCAAAAAATCACAGACACAAAGAAACTAAAAAGTTAAACATGTTCTCTCCTCTTATTTATTTGTTTTTTGCAACTGACATGCATCAAGCAATTAATTCATTTTTTACTGTGCATTCTGCTTTTAGGCTAGATTTCTAGTTTTAAAACCTTAAACATCTAACAGAGACAATATAAACCTGTCTGTACAGAAAACCCAGGCAAAAACGTATGTCTGTATTAGATGTAATGATATAAACATACAGACAGAAGCAGATTTTACAGTTTCTATTCTATAACTTTTAGCCACATGCCAGGTTCGATAATTTAAAGCTCACTAGCTGGATCTGTAAACTGGGTTAGGTAAGGTTATCTACTCAGATGGCTACAGCTTTTTATCAATTCTTCTGGAGAAGGCTTTTAAAATTTTTCATTTGACCAGTTTCCAAATAGTTTTTTTTTTCCCTCTTTCCTATGAAAGTCATTTCCCTGAAGTTTGTATTGCAAAAGGTAACTATCAAGTTCTAGAGAAAAGTGTAGAAAATTTACATATCAAAGGCACAGAGAAAGCCTACTATCAGAGACCAATCTTATGGAGGCTACGAACTAGATTGTAAGCTGGTGACTGAGGAGTCATCTTAACAGCTGTTCGAATGTCCCCAAAGACCCATCTGAATGGATGAGTTATCCATTTCTGTTACAACTGAATTTGTTGCATTTTTCTCTAATTTTGTTTGAGTTCTCACTGGAGAGTGTTTATAGACATTCTCTAGTGAGAGAGATGGGCTTATCAAGATAGCCTATGGTAGGCTCTACTCTATGGCAGAGCCCTGACTGGGAGGATAATTAGGCTTAGGCATGTCGATTAAGTGAGACACAGAGGAAGATTCAAAATGAATGCTGAGGTAACTTAAAATTATGGGAATTTACTACAGGATTTTACAAGGACACACACAGATGGACCTAGGAGAAGGTTTAGGAGCCTAACAAATGTCTGGCCACAAAAACCAGAGTCCTTCTAAGAAAGGGTTTTAGAGGAGCCAGTTTAAGAAGATTTTAAGTCCCCTTTCCCACCCCCCTAAAAAACCAATGATATTCTACATTCTCCTCAGCAAAAAAATCATGCCAGCAAGAAAGAAAACAGAAGGAGTGAGCATATAGTTAGCAGGGATTCAACAAGAGGAGTTTCAGTCAACTAAGTCCCCATGGAAGAAGCAATATCCAATAGCGAGAAGAGAGAGGCCTTAAAAAAAAGTAAAGCCTAAATATCAGCTTTCAATTAATCAGACTTCTGACCACAGAGCTCTTTGAAGAAAAAAAAACAAAACAAAAAAACTTTTCGAATCTTTTATTTTCAGATTTCAGCCAGAACAAACAGCGACTGCTTGAACTACTTGTGGCTTTTTTTTTTATGCTTTTAAACTGAGGCCCCTACCAAGTGACTCAGAACCAAAATCAGTAAGTCTTTTATGACTTAACCAAGGATGAAAGAGATGTCCTGAAAAGAGGGTGCAAAAAGATGTAGTCCTCCCAAGATCCAGAATCATCCCCCAACGATAGTCGAAAGAAAGACCTTTGTTGCCACGGAACTAAGCAATGAAGGCTGAGACCAAAAGAAAAACAAACAAACAAACAAACAAAAAACACACCCCTTACTAATTGAAACCTCTAATAAGACAAATTCCCCTGAGAGCTGGCACTACATGCAAAAAAGACATTCAGACTCTCAGCCTATTTAGACTGGCTGCCTGATGTAAGCTGATACTTGTTGCGCCCTCCAGCTGTCAGAGACCAGAGAGAATATTCTCACTGATCATAAAACCAAACCTTCAGGACACAGAACAAGACAAACTGGAAAGAAATGGCTGTCTCTGGAAAGGAAAAGACCAATAACAAATATGTATTTGCAAACCAAATTTACAGAAAAGACACAATCCAAACAAATGATTTCTTCCTGCTAATCTGAATTTGGGAAGGAAGGGATAAAAAGAAATGCTTACCTTCCATTCTTAACTGGGCACTACAGGCAGAGATCCAGGAGAGGTGACCTTGGCTAAAAAAAAAAAAAAAAAAAAAAAAAGATGTGTTCTGTTGTCGTTATTGTTGATTTTTTGTCAGTTGTCCCAAGCTCTGCTGTGAGTCAGGTGTTTCAATGACCCCACATTGGGTACCAGAAACTGTAGGGGCAGGAAAGGGGTGTGAAAACTTGATATTGTAGGAGGATCAAACGTAGCACTTACTCACCCATTGTAAGTGCTGTGTTTGATCCTCCTATAATAAAAGATAGGTTAGCAAGAGAAAAGCATAACAAATTTGTTTAATCAAAGTTTTATGTGACACAGGAACCTTCAGAAATGAAGACCAAAAGACCCAGGGAAAACTATTTTTTTTTTTTTTGAGATAGAGTTTCTCTCCTGTTGACCAGGCTGGAGTGCAGTGGCGGGATCTTGGCTCACCGCAACCTCGGCCTCCCAGGTTTAAGCGATTCTCCTGCCTCAGCCTCCCGAGTTGCTGGGATTACAGGCATGGGCCACCACTCCTGGTTAATTTTGTATTTTTAATGGAGACAAGGTTTCTCCATGTTAGTCAGGCTGGTCTCAAACTCCCGACCTCAGGTGATCCACCTGTCTCTGCCTCCCAAAGTGCTGGGATTACAGGCGTGAGCCACTGAGCCTGGCGAAAACTGTCTATTTTTATGCTTAGGTTTGATAAAGAGTGGACATCCATGTTGAAATGTGATTAGACGAAAAAAGGTGATTGAGTGGTAAAAGACTGAGAGGAAAACCTAGTAAGGCCTGTCTGTTCAGATTCTTCTGGGTTTCTGTAGAATTCCTTTCTTCCAGATATGGGTCAGGACCCCTCTGAAATGAGGTTCTTTAAGAGAGAAGAGAAAAGAGTGACCTTTCTAAGCTTTATGGCTTGCTTTAGGGAAAGGGTTCTAGTTTCTATGACCCACCTTACGCAAGAGAATTCTACCACTCACTTCAGGAGAGAAAGAGGGCAGAAGGTCAGAGAGAGATTTCGCTTTTTTTTTTTTTTTTTTTTTTTTTTTGACAGGGGTCTCGCTGTGTCCCCCGGGCTGGAGGGCAGTGGCATTGGCTCACTGCAAGCTCCACCTCCCGGGTTCATGCCATTCTCCTGCCTCAGCCTCCTGAGTAGCTGGAACTACAGGCGCCCGCCACCAAGCCCGGCTAATTTTTTGTATTTTTAGTAGGACAGGGTTTCACTGTGTTAGCCGGGATGGTCTCAATCTCCTGACCTTGTGGTCCACCCACCTCGGCCTCCCCAAGTGCTGGGATTACAGGTGTGAGCCACCGCAACCGGCCAAGATTTTGCTTTTAAGGCCTTCCCATCTCCTTTAGTTCTAAGTACTCAGCATGCCAAAGTGCCATACTTTGGGATATCATTTTCTGAGCCCCAACACTTGGGTCACATATGGTAGCTTCAGTTCCTGACATTAGATCCACATTCAAGGAAAGAAAAATGAGGCAGGGATGATACCAGGCAGATGTGTCCCCTTTTAATAGGAAAGCAAAACCTTCCCCAAACATTCAGGAGACTTCTATCTACCACGTGTTAAGCACAGCTGCACACAGAACCAAGCAATGAAGCTATGTGGCTACTGTTGGCTCAAGGGAAACTGAAATATGAGTGTCTATCTGGGCACATTGCTCCCCAATCTGGAGTTTTGTCAGCAAAGAAGGAGTGAATGAATATTAAGTAAGCAATCAACAATATCTGCCACAGTATTATTTACTGAATCTTCCATGTGCCAAGTTCTGCACTGAGATCTTTATATAAATTACTTCATTTACTCCTCACGTTTAATACAATAAGGCTTTTTAAAATTAGTAATGATTTTAAAAAAATAGATAAGGAGATAGTTGCACAAAAAGAAAATGTAAGTTACACACATACACACACACACACACACACACTCATAGGACCTCTGAAAAATTCACTTATACCTATGAGCTATTGTTGTGATTAGAATATAGCACGTGAGATCACATGCTTTACCCTTCCTCTGAAATTTCACCCCACAACTGTGGCACTCAACATTTTACAAGTGCTTGTGTTAAACACTATACCTATCTAAAACATTGCCCGACTCCCCACCTTGACTGGGCTTCTTGGGTTAGAGATTATAACTTACATTTCTTAATGTTCTCCTCTCCTTCAATGACTCGCTCTTAGTCAACCAAAAGAGAATGCTGCTAATCAAGTAAAAGCAACTCGAGTGTGTTTTTAAATTCAAAAGGCCTGAAGTCCTGCTTTCCTAGGCATAGGGTCTGCTCTTTAGCAGCTTCAGCTGTACTGGAGCAAAAAGGGACCGTAGGCAGGGGATTCGTGGCTGGAGACAGACTTCACAGCTACCCTCTCTTCTCAGCTAATTAGCATCTTCAACTCCTCTCTTGCCCGTCTCCTTAGGTTCCTCTCATTATTGCTTTGAGAGTTTAAAATCGGAAGAATACTGTATTTTCTATTATAAACAGCATAATAGGAACACATGACTTCAATGTCTTGGCCTAAGGCCTATGAGGCTTGGAATGTGTATCATCACCAAACATCAATAATTTAAGATCTATTTCAGTATAGAATACTGCAAGTATATCATGCTATGCTGTAAATATAACACATTTATAACTACAACTCTTGGAGCCCTAAGCATGTGCCTAGACCTAATACAGATCCAGCAGTGGGTCCACTGAAAAAAATCAGATAGTATCTCTGTGTCTCTGTTTTTCATTAAACATTATGCTTGAGAATAATTTAAGCTCAGTCAGTGTCACAGAGTCGATACTATTTATTTGCTGAAAGTTACTTTAAAAAAAATCCATGTCTACAGAGGTCCATCGGCATTGCCACTTTGCGTTGGAACATGTGGTCAAGCAATTAGTACCAGTTCTCAGTTGGTGTCCTTGTCTTAATGACCCACAAGTATAGAGAACTTCTTTAGTGAGGAGGCTCCAGGAAGAATTCTGCTCTTGGATAGTAACTTGACAATCAAACCTGAGAATTATTAGGAGAGAGAATAGCCAAAGCAGAAAGGAAATGGGACAGGTTTGTATTATAATTAAAATACAAGAATTGGATACATGTGGATTTGAATCCTAATACATATGCACTAGCTGTGTGAATTGGGGAATGTTACTTAATCTCTTGAGTCTCATAGTTTTCATCTGTAAACAGGAAGGATGTGATACAAATATCTGACAGAAGAGAATTTAAGTTAATATACGCAGTGCCTGTTTACGCACCACAATTAGGCGTTCTATAAATGACACTATTATTTACATGAGACACAGGGTAAAAGAATTAACGGAGCATATTGTTTATCATAGGAATCTGATCCCAGAGGGGCCAGTAGAACCAAGGAAAAGCTTTTCTTACTAAAGATACTTTCCTCCAAGCTTGCTTTATCTTATGCCATGCTATTCTGTCTCCTTAGCTGGAGTGTTTATTCTGAAATATCCATGTGCTGGCTCCATACTATCCTACCGATAGCTGTCTGTCACAGCCCTCATGCCCACTAGCTCTGTGAAACTTTTGGTTCCAAGGTAAAAGATAACAATTCCAGCCACGAATTTTTTTTTTTTCCTGCATTGTTGGTGAAATGGATCAGAGGGATCAGCTGCGTGCCTCTCCCACTGTGACGAACAAGACCAGTACATTGCCTATTTGAAGGAGATCAGCATATTTGAAGGAGTCAGAGCCTCTTAGGTCTGCTTTTAAGAAAACAAAGTGTTTTCTACCATTATAGGTAGGCCCTGAACAAACAGTCTTACCTGCTAACAATGCAGGTTGAATAGATTGGCTCTAAGTTGGGGTAGGGGTGTTTTCCATGATCCTCATAAGTTTGTGGGTGTTTTCTGTGACCCTCATAAGTTTGTAGGTGAGACAGACTCCTGTAACAAAAGACAGATTAACAGGAGAAAAACAAGTAGGTTTACAAATACATGCAGTGTACTTCACATAGAAGAAACTTCAATGAAAGGTGACTCAAAGCACTGCCTTAAAACCCTGGCTTATATAGGACCTTCAACAAAGAAACAGTAACTTTTAGAGAAGTAACAGGACAAAGGAAAGCAGAGGTGGGAAACTGTGGGAAGGTAAATTTATGAAAATAAACTAATAGAGCAAGGCTTGTTTGCATATTCCTCTGGTGCCATCTCTGAGCTGATAAGAACTGTCTCCAGTAAAAAAGAATTTCTATCCTATCTTTAGGCAGAAAAGGAGGCTAGAGAGAGCTTCTCTCTCTTTGCTGCTTCTTAATTGCCTTTAGTTAAAAAATTAGAGGTTATCTTCTCTATGTTAAAGAGATATATTCTGGGGTGACATATTCTAGTTTCCTTCACTGGGACTGAACCCCCTAAGTCTGGTACAATGGGACTGAATAGAACAAGGCGAAACTGTCTGATGAAATAAGATCATGCTGTATTCTGTTTCATTGGCCTATGTGTCTGCTTTTGTACCAATACAAGGCTGTTTTGGTTACTGTAGCCATGTAGTGTAGTTTGAAGTTGGGTACTGTGATGCCTCCAGCTTTGTTCTTTTCACTTAGGATTACCTTGGCTATTCAGCCTCTTTATTGATTCTATATGAATTTTAAAATAGTTTCCTCTAGTTCTTTGAAGAATGTCAATAGTAGTTTAATAGAAATAGCATTGAATCTATAAATTGTTTTGGGCAGTATGGCCATTTTCCTGATACTGATTCTTCCTATCCATGATCATGGAATGTTTTTCCATTTGTTTTTGTCATCTCTGATTTCTTTGAGCAGTGGTTTGCTGTTCTCCTTGGAGACATCTTTCACCTCCCTAGTTATCTGTATTCCTAGGTATTTTATTTGTGGGAATTGTGAATGGGAGTTCATTCCAGATTTGGCTCTCAGCTTGACTGTTATTTGTGTTCTATTGTGAAGACACATGCATGTGTATGTTCACTGCAGCACTACTCATAATAGCAAAGACATGGAGTCAACGTGAGTGTCTATCAATAATAGACCTGGTAAAGATAATGTAATACATAGACACCATGGAACACTATGCAGCCATAAAAAAGAATGAGATCATGTCCTTTGCAGGGACATGGATGGAGATGGAGGTCATTATCCTTAGCAAACCAACACAAGAACAGAAAACCAAATACCACATGTTCTCACTTATAAGTGGGAGCTAAATGATGAGAACACATGGACACACAGACAGAAACAACACACACTGGGGCCTTTTAGAGGGTGGAGGGTGGGAAAAGGGAGAGGATAAGGAAAAGTAACTAATGGTTACTAGGGCTAATACCTGGGTGATGAAATAATCTGTACAACAAACCCCCATGACACAAGCTTACCTATGTAACAAACCTGCACTTGTACCACTGAACCTTAAAAGTTTTCTTAAAAAAAATAAGATCCTTCATGGATATAAAACAACAACTCAAATTTTACTGTCAAGCAGAATACTGTTCAGCCTAATGATTTTTGTTTCAAACTCTCCTCCTAGGCTGTTTGAAATAGATTATACATTTTCTCTGTGGTGATCTCAGCCTATATCAATTCAAATACAATATGATATGGTTTGTCTTAGTTTTCTTTGTTAGAGGATACATCTGCATGCTGACTTCTTTCACCAAATAGCTGTTGCATGACACAAGTGTGTGAGATCTATCAGTGCATTTCATTAGGAGTAAAAGCTCACAGATGGGATTCAGTGAAGTGATTTTAAATCTAAAGTGTTCAACTCTCAAACTCACCTGGCTATTGCACTATGGAGAAGATGAGAGGAAAGGAGGAGGAAGAGTTTCCATTTCTGTAGAAGAATGGTAAATAAGCAGCTAGGAAGTCATAACCCTGACAAGTATTGAAGCACAGTGGATGTTTATCTTTGAAAGAAAAACCAATTTTATTTATTTTACATAATAATGGATTCAGAGGCATTTCCAAAACAGAAAAATTAGTTAACCAATCAAGGCTTGGTTCTGAATCTTTTGATAGGCTGAGTATACACAGAACGGAAGCTGACTCTAGATGTCCTATACACTTTCCAAGGAATGTCTCAATATGCCAATTTTCTTTCATTGTGAAAGAAAAGAAAACAAAACAGGCCACCATTTCCTCAGAGCAAATGGAAAGTATTCTCTCTTTTCTGCAAACTAATAGGTCAGCATTAAATACTTTCCTTTACATAATAAAGTAACAATTTTTTTTAAATCCTTTATTCCCCTGTGTTATAAGGAAATTTGTATTTTTCCTCACAATTGAGCAACACTCCAACAACACCCAAAAAAGCCATCCACTGAGATTAAAGATCATTCCAGACATCTAATTTCTCAGGACATAGATTTTCGACAGCCAAAAATTAGATGAACTCCGGATCAGGAAGAGAGCTTTCCAAAGCCCCGTCTTTAGCTGAATTGACTTGCACAGCATGACATATTAGGATGATCCAATAATTTTAAAGTAACAAATCCTCTCTTAAAGAGAAGGTAACCTCTGATATCATTAGAGACCCCAGTGTTCCTCTGGTTGTCACACTCTTTTCTTTTATTCTTATCTGTAATCTCGTAACCAGTGGGAAGGCAGGAGAACAAAGACATCTCAGACACTGTATATCAATCAAGGAATCAGCTGTACTACAATGACAACTCAGCTGGTGGCTTTGAAAGTTTATACCATGAGCCAGCATAAAATGTAATCATTTCAGAAATCAGAGCATATTATGGGATAGAAAGCTTTTCTTTAGAGTCTGAGAAGATCAGCAGGAAAATATTTTATCGACATGGTATTGATTATGGTAACAGATAAAAATCTTCAACCATTTCAAAAATTGTTTTAATAAACAATTTAGGAAAAATGATGGCTTTATATAACATTTCCATGGGGGGCATAGTCTTAAAAGGTGATTGTGAAATTTAGAACAGAGCAGCAGGAATTTTCCTCTGACAGCATTTGTACATCCTTTCTAGTATAAGACCTGACTGGCACTACAGAACTGAAATATCACTGCAAAAGAAACACATTTTTTTAAGACCAAAAGGACTTTTAAAAATAAACATTCTCTGTTTTCATTCTTGACAATCCATTGAGACTATTTCTCTCTCTGTTATTGGCCTCACCCAGTAAGCGACTATTATGGCTTTCTAAAGTTCCAGAATCAAGCTTGTTGGAGTTCACTGAGATTAGCACTGATCTTTTGACACTAGCTGGCCATCTGTTGGAGAAAAGCATTCTTAAGTGAGCTACATGCCAAGTACAAAGGCAAAAAGTTGATTACATTTTCTTACTCTCCCAAGCTCCAGTTCCCTTCTATTATGCAAGAAGTTCCGGTATTCCAGCACATTCTTGCTTATGAAGCTTTGAGGTTCTTATCGCTCAGCATAATGTAGAAACTAAGATGGTTTATTTAAATTTTTGGCTGTTTTGTCCATTCTCTGAAGCAAAAAGCTTTTTTCCCAATATCTCCCTTCTAGATCTATTTCAATCATTGCTGTTGTCCACATTAATGACATCATTTACCCTTACCAAACATTAATTACATGGTATGTGCTGTGCTAAATACTTTCCATACATAATTTTATTTAATCCTAACAACCATCTTGTGAAGAAGGCAATATCTCTACATTATGTAAAATAGAATTTAGGCTTGCCTAAGATCATCCTGTTAACAAGTCACAGAGCTGAAATATGAACCTCGTTTTCCTGAACTCGAAGCCCATCTGTCAAGTTTTATACTATACCATTTACCAAAGCTGAGCTTAAACTCTTCTTGCAACTTTAATCCATTCCCTTATTAGAGTTTTGCACTGTAGTGTCCAAAATCTCTCATGCAATACCAGGAAAAGGAAAACTCTGGTCCACTTTTGGCTTACAAGACTGGGGAGAGCTAGTAATTGCAACAATCTAAAAATTATTTTATAAACAAAAGCATATTGAAAACCTTACTCCCACACTATGTTCCAAGTGTACTAAACCACTTGTTATGCTAACTGGGTCCTGCTTTACACTTGCTTGCCTATTTGCCTATAATTTCCTTTTTAAAATTTGCAAAATGTCCAGCCTTTCCTTATTTTAATACCTAATGTGCATTTTCAACAGCATATTTATTATCAGGGTCACTGAGACTTGCTCCCTCCAAAGCCCTCTGAAAAACATAGGCTTCTTGCATATGTTAACAACTTGTGTTGGGGTTTTTTTGTCTCTATGTTTAATGCTGAAGTCTGTTTCTTTCGGACACTTCAAACTCTCTGATTCATAGCCATGTGAACTACCTCTCTGCTTTCTGCTGCAAACAGGAGAAAGTGCTGCAAATAAAAAATTCTTTAAAGTCCGTCTTATAGTGTGAGCTTAAAACACCTTCCTTCCTACTTACACTATCTTCCCCCTCACATGAATAAAGATATAAACATCATCACAATTTCTATGTTATACGCTCTCATTATTTAACTATGTTATACTGCACTTCAGGCTGGGCATGGTGGCTCACGCCTGGAATCCCAGAACTTTGGGAGACCAAGGCGGGACCCAGGAGCTTGAGACCAGCCTGAACAACATAGGGAGATCCCATCTCTAAAAATAACAATAAAAAAATTAGCCAAGAGTGATGGTGCACACTTGTGGTCCCAGCTACTCAGGTGTTAGGAGGATCACCTGACCCTTGTGGAGAGGGCCTAGGCTACAGAGAGCCGTGATTGAGCCACTGTACTCCAGCCTAGGTGAGAGAGTGAGACTCTATCTCACTCTCTCTCTCTCTCTATCTATCTCTCTGTCTCTCTATCTCTCTGTGTGTGTGTGATACATAAACACACACACATACACACATATATACATACGTATATATATACACACACACATATACTGCACTTCCAAATCAAAAAATAATTTTAATTAACTCATAACTCTTAAACTTGAAGAGGATTCCAAATTGTCTTCCATCTTTTTTCACAGAATTACAAGAGATATTTTGGACATCATGTGAAGCTTTGAATAGAGAAATAGAAATGAGTGCTGGCACTTTTCTACAGCGATGTCTGTACCTTTGGGACTCCATTGTCTCCTTACTCCTAGGTAGTTAGGGAGTTGCTGATAGGTTATTGGGGAGAATTTCTGAGTGTCTTCATTATGCAGATTTCAATAATAACAACTGGTGGGGGAAAAAAAGAAAGAAAAGCCAAGATTCCTCTATTCAAGAAACTGATGTATTTTACTGCACATATTCTAATCATATCGATGATGGAAGATAACACTGAGGACTTGTAAGGCAAGAGGCTCTGTGTTACATAGCCATTCTCTCACTTAACGTTCATGATAACCCTATGGGGAGAAATAATTATTAGCTTTTATTCAAATTTGAGTTAACAGGCACAGAAAGGTTAAACCAGTGAAACTACAACATCTGGTCTGAAGCCCATGCTCTTCACACTAGACTATCCTAAAACTCCAGAATGTTACTGAAATAAACCTCTCCTGCTTCCAAACAAAGAAACACAAGAAAAGTTCATCAGAAGAGAACTTAATGAGAAAGGCAGGACCCTACACTAAACAAAATACCATTTTCTTAAGTGTATCGGTTGACTTCATCTAATTTATTCATTCAAAAAGCATTTGTTGTGCTTACTTAATATGTGCCAGGAACTGTTCTAGGTGGTAATCTATCAGTGGATAAAACAGACAAAAAATCCTCACCTTCCTGTGTTGGGATTAGACAATAATAATAAGTATGCAAGCTAGATAATAATGGGCTGAGAGAGCAGAAGAAAAGTGGAGTACTGAATCCCAGGGTGAGAGGGTTGTTCAAGAGGTTAGGGGGACAAGGAAAAATCTGAATGAAGACCGAGAAGGTATGGTCAGGGAAGTAGGAGGAAAACCAGTAGAGTTTGGTGTCCTAGAAGCCAAGTGAGAAGTGTTTTTTTTTTTTTTTTTTTTTTTTTTCTTCTTACAAACAGAGGTTTTATTGCGTTTGGTCCACAATCGTATTTCACATTATCTCATGGAGCAGGGCCCCTGGGTGGGAGTCCCTGTGCAGTACTTGGCGGGGCGTGTGGCCGGGGGAAGATGGAGAAGTATAGCTTGTCGAGCGCAGAAAGGAGGGTTGGGGGCTCCTTAAAACCTACTGAGGGGCCAGGCATGGTGACTCACACCTCTAATCTCAGCACTTGGGGAGGCCGAGGCAGGTGGATCACATCTGAGGCCAGGAGTTTGAGACCAGCTTGGCCAACATGAAGAAACCCCGTCTCTACTAAAAATACAAAAATTAGCCGGGCGTGGTGGAGCACCTGCAGTCCCAGCTACTCGGGAGGCTGAGGCTGGAGAATCGCTTGAGCCCGGGAGGTGGAGGTGCAGTGAGCCGAGATTGCGCTACTGCACTCTAGCCTGGGTGACAGCCACAACTAAAACAAAACCTACTGAGGCCAGAGTGGGTTGGGGGAGGGTAGCATGGAGAGGGATCAGGCTTAGCCCCAACAACTCAGAATTTCACTTCCCTGTACGGCCTTCACTTTCCCCACCTGGCCCCGGGGGCAGATCTGAGGGTCTGAGGTCTGTTGGTCCTGGGGAAATCCAGTCACTTGGGAGCCGGAGATATTTAGCATCATGGCAGGGCCCCCTTTCCCAGGTGACTGATTTCCCAGCACCTTCTCCACTGTCCCTGCCCCATTCCTCAGGAATAAAAAACAAAACGTATTTTTCTTTTGTGAAGACTTCCTGAAACTTGCAGAGAAACCACAAACTGCTCAGCTGACAAAAGCGGGAAGAGGCGAGGCAACCAGAAACCTTTGGGAACCGGTTAGTCTCTTCTCCGCAGCACAGCCTGAATGTGCCAGCAGGGACCCTCGCCCTACACGCCCTACACATTATCGGGATATGGCCTTGACCTCCCTCCCCCACAGCCCGGTGGCTCAGCCCTGCGAAGGACCAAGGCAAAGGGGAAAAAAGCTCTGCTGCCTGATCCCACGCTGCCACTCACAGACCCTTGGTTGATTGGCAGCACTGAACCAGCTAAGAAAAAAAACAAAGATGAAAACACAGAAAAACCCAGAAACCCAGACAGGGAGACGATGTGGGAAGACAGCGTGCTGGGAGCCTCAGTAGCTGGCCTCCTCCTGGTAGTAAGGGGGATATTCAGGGACCTCCCCCGGGTCTGGGCAGTCGCCGGCGCCTGAGGGAGCCCCATCGGCCACTGTGCCTTGCGGGCAGTACTTGGGGTCATATATCTGTCGGCCCAGGCCGAAGACCTGGCCGCTCTGGTTGGCGCCCTGCGTGTAGCCCATCTGCAGGGACATGGAGGAGTTGTCACACTTGTCGGTTCCCAGCTTGGTGTCATAGATGTGCCGCCGCGTCCCGGGAGCCGTCATGCCCACCTGGCTCGCACACTTGTTTGTGCCCATCTGGAGGCTGATGGTCGAGTGGTCCATGGGGGGCAGGATATGGTTCTTGGGGTCATAGAGATGCCTCCTCGTGCCGTACGCGGTCATGCCCGACTGGCTGGCGCATTTGTTGGTGCCCATCTGCAGCCCGATGACACACTGGCAGGCCTTCATGGTGGCGTCGTCGAAATTCCGCTCCTGCTTCTCCGAGTACTTGACGCCGATGTCCACCCCGCTCTGCAGCCCCTTAGTCTTGGCCTTCCCCGCCAGGGCGAGAAGAGACACCTGCACCTGTGTCATGTTCCCACTCTCAAACAGGTCGTTGGCCTCGAACAGGTCCACGGGGTTCATGCCGTAGCTGACCATGGCCTTGATGAAGTTGGACAGGTTTTCTAGCTGGTGCCAGTTCTGCATGGAGCGGTTGATCTTGGGGACGGAGCCCGGCTGTAGCTTGTTCATGAGTGTGCATAAGATAGTTCCATCCTTCAAGCCCTTTTGGAAGTCGGGGCCGATGGAGAGGCCGGTGAGTCCCTCGATCCAGGTGCGGAGCTCTGCCTCCTTCTGAGGGTCATATTTGGACAGGAGCCGGTTCTTGACCTCGGCCGACAGCCCGTACGAAGGTCCCTTGTTGAACTGCGTGGAGCTCATGGCTGGCTGGCAGGCGGCGGGACGGGGCCGGACGGGACGGGCGAGAAGTGGTTTTTAAGGAAGAAAGAGTAATCAACTGTATCACATGCGGTGTGCTATCCTTGCTGTGTGTCATTTTGGAAGAGCTGTGTTGGTAAAAACCCAGGTGGAGTAGGCTCAAGAGGAAAAGGAAGAGACGAACTGGAGGCAGCTAGGGTTACTATAACAAAATATCACAGACTTCTGGGTTAAAACAGCAGAAATGTATTTTCTCACCATTGTGAAGGCTGAAAGTCCAAAGATCAAGGTGTTGGCAGGTCTGGTTTCTCCTGAGGCCTTTTTCCTTGGCTTGCAGAGGGCTGCCTTCTCATGGTATCCTCATGTGGTCTTTCCTCTGTGCCTATCCCCCTAGTGTCTCTCTGTGGGTTGAAATTTCCTCTTCTTTAAGGACACTAGTCACATTGGATTATGGCCTCCCCTAATGGCCTTGCTTTAACTTAATCAAGGCCCTGTCTCCAAATGTAGTCACATTCTATGATACTAGGGAGTCAGGGACTCCATGTATGAATTTAGAGGGAATACACAGTTCAGCACAAAACAGCACATACAGACAACTTTTTAAATCAGATGAGCACAACAGGACGTCAGAAAACTGAGATGGTAATTGAGTGCAGTCAATAAAGAGATTTCTATTTATTTTATTTTATTATTATATATATTTTTTGAGATGAAGTCTTGCTCTGTCACCCAGGCTGGAGTGCAGTCTCAGCTCACTGCAACCTCCGCCTCCTGTGTTAAAGCAATTCTCCTACCTCAGCCTACCTCCCGAGTAGCTGGGGTTACAGGTGCCTGATACCACGCCCAGCTGATTTTTGTATTTTCAGTAGAGACGGGGTTTCACCATGTTGGCCAGGTTGGTCTTGACCTCCTGACCTCGTGATCCGCCTGCCTCAGCCACACCAAAATGGTGGCTTGAACCACCACACCTGGCCTGTTGCTTTTTTAAATGAAAGAAATGACTGCATTATGTTGTGTACTGCTGCAGTTGATCTGGTAAAGTGGAACAATTACTTAGTGTCACAAAAGAGGATGTTATATGTAACACAATTATATATTCTGCTTAGTTTGCTTCATACATTCCTGCATAAGTTATGCTTTTAGGAACTTTCTTCAGAATATATTCTTCCAAATTCTACTCTCAAAGAATGTCAACGGGTTAGAGTTCTGGTTTCACAAATATTTGGAAAATAGAACTATTCACTGTGTTAGAAATGGCTAATGACAGTTGTTGGCAATCAATGATTATCACCACAGGGGGCTACTTGTCTCTTTGTGCATTTGGATAAGGAAAGGCTGACTTGGAGACCCTTAGAGGCTATGGAAACATCCCCCACTGAGGCATAAGACTCATGAGGAATGAGGTGATTACAGAGTGGGCTGACTGACAGTGGGTTGCCCACCAGCCTCTAAGGAATGAGAATGTGCTGCAGCTAGATATTCCGTGGAAGCATTGCACTCTCTAGTCCCATGGTGTTTCCCTACTTTTGGGACCCAGAGTTTAATGTAAAAATGAGATCCCTGATTTTGAGGGACCTGTTTTCTACCTTCCATCTGTGCCTGCTTTTCACATTTAAATTTTTAGCACTATGAACCGCATGCTTTCTTTCTTTTCATTAAAGGGCTCCACCTGGGAGCCAATAATGTAATTAAGATACAAACTAAGTTAAAAAGCCAAAATACAACTTTCTGACATTTATCTAGCTATTATGAAACTCTTCGAAAATAAATTTACATCAATAAACAAAAATCTCCATTTGTGAGAGCATCTCCCTCTGTGCACCTAAACTTCTACAAACTTTTAAGATGGAGAAGAAAATGGCTTAAAGTTTACATAACAAATCTTACCTTGGTTTATATCTAAGTTCCGTGGCTTTGTCCTGGGTTCTGCATCTTTAAAAGTATTTACCTTCTAAGTTTTTCACTAAAAACAAAGGTTAGTAACAGTTAACACTGTAACTAATGTATATAATCAAAAGCACTAGACATGAGATAAACAATTCTATATACAAAGTGTATAAGAAAAGCAGGATGTGTTTTTGATTTAAAAAGATTGTAAGAAGACATGATAATGATGTGATTTTTGCTAAAGGAAAAATATTTTTGCCTAAGTTAAAGGCTTTAAGGATTGTTTTAAATGAAGTAACCAAAAATAATGATAAATAAAACAATGTATAGAAAGCTGAAAAAAGAGAATGGAAAATATTGTAAAGCATTATGAAAGATTTATAGTAATCTTACCTTTGTATTAGTTCATTTTTATACTGCTATAAAGAACTACCTGAAACTGGGTAATTTATAAAGGAAAAAGGTTTAATTGACTCACAGTTCAGCATGGCTAGGGAGGCCTCAGTAAACTGACGATCATGGCAGACAGTGAAAGGGAAGCAGGCATCTTGTTCACAGGCAGCAGGAAGAAGTGCTGAGCGAAGCAGGAAGTGCCCCTTATAAAACAACCATATTACCTCGTGTTCAAACTGACTAAGAATGTATTTATTAGGTTTTATTACAATTAACTTTAGAATGAGTGAATAAAATTATTTTTTGATTTGGAAGTGCAATATATATGTGTGTGTGTATATATATGTATGTATATATGTGTGTATGTGTGTGTGTTTATGTATCACACATACACACACAGAGAGATAGAGTCTCACTCTGTCACCTAGGCTGGAGTGCAGTGGCCCAATCATGGCTCTCTGTAGCCTCAGCCCTCCCCGCAAGGGTCAGGTGATCCTCCTAACTCTGCCTCCTGAGTATCTGGGACCACTAGTGTGCACCATCACTCCTGGCTAATTTTTTTATTGTTACTTTTAGAGATGGGATCTCCCTATGCTGTTCAGGCTGGTCTCAAGCTCCTGGGTCTCGCCTTGGTCTCCCAAAGTTTTGGGATTCCAGGCGTGAGCTACCATGCCCAGCCTGAAGTGCAGTATAACATAGTTAAATAATGAGAACATTTAACATAGAAATTGTGATGATGTTTATATCTTTATTCATTTGAGGGGGAAGATAGTGTAAGTAGGAAAAAAGTTGTTTTAAGCTCACACCATAAGACGGACTTTAAAGAATTTTTTATTTGCAGCACTTTCTCCTGTTTGCAGCAGAAAGCAGAGGGGTAGTTCACATGGCTATGAATCAGAGAGTTTGAAGTGTCCCAAAGAAACAGACTTCAGCATTAAACATAGAGACAAAAAACCCCCAACACACGTTGTTAACACATGCAAGAAGCCTATGTTTTTCAGAGGGCTTTGGAGGGAGCAAGTCTCAGTGACCCTGATAATAAATATGCTGTTGAAAATGCACGTTAGGTATTAAAATAAGGAAAGGCTAGACATTTTGCAAATTTTACCTTAATATAAAAGTGAAATTTGGGTTTCTCTTTGGAAAGAGATTTCCATATAATAATAATAAGAAATAAAATATTTTTGTTTACTTTTTGAATAAGCACAAACAAAAAGAGGGAAAGAGGAAGAGATAGATTCAGTTTGCCTTCTGATGTATTTTGATTGCTTGGGAAACTAAGTCTTCTCTCTATAAAAGAGTAAAGGATTTTGCTTTGCTTTTTGAAATCTTTGAACTGTCACATTGACTAAATGAATGATTTATTTTATAGTGACCTGTGAAACTATTTTGTGATATCAAGTTTTTAGACCTTTGATATTTGACAAACTTTCCAAAATTGTATTTCAAATTATAAATTTAATATTTTATACCTCAAATTAACAGTTTGGATATTAGGGTCCCTGAAAGTCCAAGAGAGATATAATCAGCCTATTAAAATTATACAAGAAGCAGTGCCAAATATAAAATGATGTTTAACTTTCTGTGGGTTATGTTTATAAAAACATGTTATTAACATGTGTCCCACAGTTGCATGAAATTCCTAAAACTCTGATGTCTTACTGTATGTTAGGATTAATAATTATGATTATTATGGTAAATTCTTGTGTGTCACAGAAATAACCAAATTTCCTTGTCAATTTTGTCTTTAATTATGATTGTTCTAAGACTAATGTCATTCAAAGTAATTATTGTTTTACTTTGATTCTTCTCAAAAAATAGATTATGGTCAAAAATTTGCTTTTTTAAAGAAAATCGTAGAAAGGACTCTGACAAGTTGAGTACAGGTTTCTGATAACTTTGGAGATTATGCCTTTGAGCTTGGAAAAAATCTTCCAAGACTTTAACTAAAAAGCTGATCTGTTCATGAGGATTTCTAATCCAATATTAAGCAGAATAACAGTTAATTACCTGAGATTGAAATCATAGAGAACTAAACTTTTATTTTAAAATGTGAAACATACTGATTCTTTTTATATTTTATTTTCCAGAGTGATGAACTTTTTTCTGTTGGGCTGCTTATAACTTACAACAAATTGGGCAAAATATACTTACTCTTGTAAGGAAAATTTAAAGCATATCTTTTGCTCTCCATCTGATTTCTCTAGAATAAAATATTTTTGAGTATTTTTTTCAACTTTGACTTTAGATTCAGGGGTTATATGTGCATGTTTCTTACCTGAGTAACCCTGAGGTTTGGGGTATACATGATCCCATCACCCAGGTATGAATATTCTTAATTTATGGCATTAGAATTACTTGAATAAGCTCAATAAGTATTTGTTCTCTTTTATAACCTTTTATAACAGGACACAATACAAAACACTGGTTATTTTACCAAGGCTTTGACTGAAATGTCATATTTTCCAGATATGACCAGACTACTTTTAAGAATTAAGGTTGACTTTATAGAGGTGAGAAAAGGATCCTTGAAAAGACTGCTCTGATACTTCCTTTATATAATATAATTTCTTTACAAAATTCCTATAGTAAGTAAAGAATGCCACTTTCTAACAGGCCCAGGAACACCAAGTTATTTTAGAACCTCAAAAAGAGAGGAATTTACCCATTTCATACAGGTATCTGCAGACATAGATAAAGTTTTGGCTTGGATCAAGAAGCTTTTAAAAGTCTAACTTAAAATTATTTATGAAGAAACATAAATAACTTAAAATTACTTATGAAAAAAAGTCCAGCAAAGCCAATTTTAAAAGAGTCTATATAGCCAATAACTATTTGCATATACTACTATAAAAATAATCAAACCAAGTATAATAAGACTAAAATAAATTTTGCAAATAAGTTATTCCTATTGTGACTTGTATTTGGTAGAAATGAGAAGCAGGAGAGGGAAAATTATGTTTCTAAAGAAAACTGTAGAGGGGTGGGGTTAAGATGGCCAACTAGAAGCAGCAGCAGTTGCAGGCTCCTACCCAGAAGAACCAAAACAGCATGTGAATCCTGCACTGGCAACCAAGGTGATGTGGTTGGCTGTGTTCCCACCCAAATCTCATCTTGAATTGTAACTCCCACAATTCCCATGTGTTGTAAGAGGGACCTGGTGGGAGATAATTGACTCATGGGGGTGGATCTTTCCTGTGCTATTCTCATGATAATGAATAAGTCTCACAAGATATGATGGTTTTAACAATGGGAGTTTCCCTGCACAAGCTCTCTTCTCCTGTCTGCCCCCATGTGAGACATGCCTTTCACCTTCCACCATGATTGTGAGGTCTCACCAGCCAGGTGGAACTGTGAGTCCAATAAACCTCTTTGTTTTGTAAATTGTCCAGCCTTGGGTATGTCTGTATTAGCAGCATGAAAATGGACTAATACAGTAAATTGGTACCAGTAGAGTGGGTCACCGCTGGAAAGATACCCAAAAATGTGGCAGCAGCTCTGGAAAAGGGTAATGGCAAGGAGTTGGAACAGTTTGGAGAGTTCAGAAGAAGACAGGAAAATGTGGGAAACTGGAAATTTCTAGATACTTGTTGAATGGCTTTTCACAAAATGCTGATAGCAACATGGACAATAAAATTAAAGCTGAAGTGGTCTCAGATGGGAAGGAGAAACTCATTGAAACCTGGAACAAAGGTGACTCTTGTTATGTTTTAGCAAAGAGACTGGCAGCATTTTGCCCCTGACTTAGAGATTTGTGGAACTTTGAACTTGAAAGAGATGATTTAGGGTATCTGACAGAAGAAATTTCTAAGCAGCAAAGTATTTAAGAAGTGACAAGTGTTGTTAAAGACATTCAGTTTTATAAGGGAAGCAGAGCATAAAAATTCAGAACATTTGCAGCATGACAATGCAATAGAAAAGAAAATCCCATTTTCTGAGGAGAAATCCAAGCTGGCTGCAGAAATTTGCATAAGTAATGAGGAGCCAAATATTAATCCCCAAGACAATTGGGTAAATGTCTGCAGAGCATGGCAGAGACCTTCCTGGCAGCACCTCCCAGAGACTAGGAGGAAACAGTGGTTTCGTGTGCCAGGCCCAGGGTCCCCATGCTGTGTGTGGCCTAGGGACTAGGTGCCCTGCATTCCAGTCTCTCCAGCCATGGCTTAAAGGGGCCAATGGAGAGCTTGGGCCATGACTTCAGAGACTGCAAACCCCAAGCCTTGGCAGTTTCCATGTGGTGTTGAGCATGCAAGTACACAAAAGTCAAGAATTGAGGTTTGGGAACCTCTGCCTTCTGAAGACTTGTGGAAACTCCTGGATGTCCAGGCAGAAGTTTGCTGCAGGAGCAGGGCTCTCATGGAGAACCACTGCTAGGACAGTGTGGAAGGAAAATTTGGGGTTGAAGCCCCCACACAGAGTCCCTACTGGGGCACCACCTAGTAGAGGCATGAGAAGAGGGCCACTATCCTCCAGACCCCAGAATGGTAGATTCACCAACAATTTGTACCATGCACCTGGAAAAGCCACCGACACTGACACTCAATGCCAGCCCATGAAAGCAGCCAGGAGGGAAGCTGTACCTTGCAAAGCCAAAGGGTCAGAGCTACCCAAGACCATGGGAACCCACCTCTTGCATCAGTGTGACCTGGATGCAAGACATGGAGTCAAAAGAGATCATTTTGCAGCCTTAAGATTTTACTGCCCTGCTGGATTTCAGACTTGCATGGGACCTGTAGCCTCTTTGTTTTGGCCAATTTCTCCCATTTAGAATGTCTATATTTACCCAATGCCTGTATCACCATTGTATCTAGGAAGTTACTAACCTGCTTTTGATTTTACAGGCTCATAGATGGAAGTAACTTGCCTTGTCTTGGATGAGACTTTGGACTATGAACTTTTGAGTTAATGCTGAAATGAGTTAAGACTTTGGGAGAGTGTTGGGAAGGCATTACTGGATTTGAAATGTGAGGACATGAGGAGTCAGGGGTGGAATGATACAGTTTGTCTGTGTCCCCACCCAAATCTCATTCCCATAATTCCCACATATGAAAAAACCTACTGGGAGGTAAATTGAGTCATGGAGGTGGGTCTTTTCCTTGCTGTTCTTATAATAGTGAATAAGTCTCATATGATCTAATGGTTTTAAATATTGGAGTTTCCCTCCACAAGCTCTCCTCTCTCATCTACTTCCATGTGAGATGTACATTTCACCTTCCACCATGATTGTGAGGCCTCCCCAGGCACATAAAACTGTGAGTCCAATAAACCTCTCTCTCTCTCTCTTTTTTTTTTGTTAATTGCCCAGTCTTGGGTATGTCTTCATCGGCAGCATGAAAATGGACTAATAAACAAGGTATCCAGGTTCTATCATCAGAACTGACTAGGCAGTTGGCATGACCCTCAGAGAGCAAGGAAAAGCAGGGTGGTGCATTGACCACATAGGAGAGCCACATAGGGCAGGGGAATCCCCATCCCCAGCCAAGGAAGGGGGTGAATGAGCATGCTACCCAGCCTAGGAAACAGTGCTTTTTCCATGGAACTGTGCAACCTACAGATCAGAAAATCTCAGGAGCCTATACCACCAGGTCCTTGGGCCCCAACCACAGACCCATGCAGGTTCTCGTCAGCCCCTCGGCTGGAGTATGGCTAAGACCACCAAGTTCCTAAAGGGAGGGGCGGCTGTCATTACTGCTGCTGCCTGCTGTCTAAGCCATCTGAGCTCCCTGGAGGAAGAGTGGCAGTCATCATCACTGCTGCCTAAGACAACTGAGCTCCATGTGGAAGGGGTGGCCAGCATCACTGCAGCTGCCAACTGCCTAAGAAAACTAAGTTCCCCAGGAGAGAGATGGCCGCCATCATGGTGGCTGCTAGCTGCCTAAAACACTGAACTCCCAGGGGGAAGGGCAGCAACAATCAATATAGCTCCAGGCCGCATTTTTCCCATGCTGCAGCTGGGAAGATTAGATAGCTTGGTCCCAGTCGGTATTCCCCACAGCACAGCACACCAGCTGTAGCAGACTATGGCCAGACTGCATCTTTAGGCCAGACCCTGACCCATCCTTCCTCACTGGACTGGGCCTCCCTGCAGTAACTCCAGCAACTCCAGCCCGGTGCTTAGGGACAGAATTCTGATCTCCTGGGTCTGAAACCCCTAAGGGGGTTGGGTGGCCATAGTATCCATGGACCAGTAAGCTTAGCCTTTTGCCTTGCTAGCTCTGAGGAATCCAAGCAGCCCAGATGAGTGACTTTTCCCCCAGCACAACACACCCCCTCCACCAACAGATAGCCAAAGTGTTTGTTAAACAGGTCTTGATTCCCATGCCCCTCAACTGGGTGAGACCACCCCCAACAGGGGTGACCAGACACCCTACACAGGAGCATTCCTAGTCGCATCAGGTCAGTGCCCCTTGAGGTCAGAGATCCCAGAGGAAGGAGCAGGCACCCATCTTTGCTTTTCTCCAGCCTCCTTGTGTGACATCCCCAGGTGCAGGAGTGCCCCAGATGAATAGGGCCTGAAGTGAATCCCCAGCAAACTTCAGCAGCCCTACAGAAGAGGAACCTGACTATTGAAACTAAAGCAAACAAACAGAAAGCCTCAACAGCATCAACAAAAATTCCCCACAAAAACCTCATCAAAGCAGCCTCAAAGATCAAAACTAGACAAACTCATGAAGATAAAAAGAATCAATGAAAAAACACTGAAAACTCACAAGGATAGAGGGCCTCTTCTCCTCCAAATGATCACAACATCTCTCCAACAAAGGAACAAAACTTGACAAAGAAGGAAATGGATGAACTGACAGAATTAGGCTTCAGAAGGTGGGTAGTAACAAACTTTGTTGAAGTAAAGGAGCATGTTCTAACCCAATGCAAAGAAACTAAGAACCATGATGCAAGGTTACTGGAGCTGCTTACTAACAACCAGTTTAGAGAGGAACATAAATGACCTGAAAAATACAGCATGAAAACTTCATGATGCATACATAAGTATCAATAGCTGAATCAATCAAGTGGAAGAGAGAATATCAGAGGTTGAAGACTATCTCATTGAAATAAGGTAGGGAGACAAGAATAGAGGAAAAAGAATGAAACGGAATGAATGAAACATCCAAGAGCTATGGGACTCTGTAAAATGACCAAACCTATGACTGATTGGAGTAGCTGAAAGAGGAGGAGAATGAAACCAAGTTGGAAGACACTTGGTTTCATTCAGCATACCACGGTTTCACTTCAGCATACCATCCAGGAGAAATTCCCCAACCTAGCAATACAGGCCAACATTCAAATTCAGGAAACACGGAGAACCCCAGTAAGATACTCCAGAAGAAGATCAACCCCGAGACACATAATCATTAGATTCTCTACGGTCGAAATGAAGGAAAAAAGGTTAGAGCATCCAGAGAGAACGGCCAGGTCACCTACAAAGGGAAGCCCATCAGACTAACAGCAGAACTCTCAGTAGAAACCCCACAAGCCAGAAGAGACTGGGGGCCAATATTCAACATTCTTAAAGAAAAGAATTTTCAACCCAGAATTTCATATCCAGCCAAACTGAGCTTCATAAACAAAGGAGAAATAAAATCCTTTCCAGCCAAGCAAATGCTGAGGGATTTCATCACTACCAGGCCTGCCTTTCAAGAGCTCCTGAAGAAAGCATTAAACATAGAAAGGAAAAACTAGTACCAGCCACTGCAAAAACACACTGAAATACAAATACTAGTGACACTATGAAGAAACCATATCAACTAGTGTGCCAAATAACCAGATAGAATCATGATGACAGAATCAAATTCACACATAAAAATATTAAATTCAAATGTAAATGGGCTAAGTGCTCCAATTAAAAGACACAGACTGGCCAAATGAGTAAAAAAATCAAGACTCAAGAGTGTGCTGTATTCAAGAGACTTATCTCAAAGACACACATAGGCTCAAATTAAAGGGATGGAGAAAAATGTAATAAGCAAATGGAAAACAGAAAAAAGCAGGGGTTGCAATCCTTACCTCTGACAAAACAGACTTTAAACCAACAAAGATCAAAAAAGATAAAGAAGAGCATTACATAATGGTAAAGCATTCAAATAAACAAGAAAAGATTACCATACTAAATATATCTGCACCCATTACAAGAGCACCCAGATCCATAAAACAAGTTCATAGAGACCTACAAAGATACTTAGACTGACATACAATAATAGTGGAAGACTTTAACACCCCACTGTCAATATTAAACAGATCATTGAGAAAGAAAATTAACAAGGATATTTAGGACCTGAACTCAGATCTGATAGACCTGATAGATAACTACAGAACTCTCCACCCAAAAACAACAGAATATACGTTCTTCTCATACTTACTCTAAAATCGATCACATACTTGGATGTAAAACAGTCCTCAGCAAATACAAAAACTACTGAAATCATAACAGTTTTTCAGACCACAGCACAATTGAATTAGGACTCAAGATTAAGAAATTCACTCAAAACCACACAATTACATGGAAATTGGATAACATGCTCCTGAATAAATCCTGGGTAAATATTGAAATTAAGGCAGAAATCAAGAAGTTCTGTGAAAGGAATAAGAAGAAAGCAACAATGTACTAGAATCCCTGGGATGCAGCTAAAGCAGTGTTAAGAAGGAAATTTATAGTACTAAATGCCCACATCAGAAGGCTCAAAAGATCTCAAATCAACATTTTAACATTGAAACTAAAAGATCTAGAGAAGCAAGAGCAAACAAATCTAAAAACTAGCAGAAGACAAAAAATAACTAAGAGTGGAATGAAGGAGATAGAGACATAAAGAATTCTTCAAAAAAATCAATGAATCTGGGAGCTGATTTTTTGGGGGAAAAAAAGTAATAAAGTAGATAGACTATTAGATAGACTAAGAAGAAAAGAGAGAAAAATCAAATAGACACAATAAAAAATGATAAAAGGGATATCACCATTGACCCCACAGAAATACAAAATACTGTCAGAGAATACTATAAACACCTCTATGCAAATGAACCAGAAAATTTACCAGAAATGGATAAATTCCTGGATAAATGGATATGTTTCTGTTATTCAGTTTATTCCTTGAATAGATCAATAACAAGTTCTGAAATTGAGGCAGTAATAAATAGCTGACCAGCCAATAAAGGCCCAAGACCAGACAGATTAACAGCCTAATTCTATCAAATTATAAAGAGGAGCAGGTACCGTTTTTTTTCTGAAACAATGCCAAATGGTTGAAAAGGAAGTACTTCTCCCTAACTCATTTTCTGAGGCCAGTATCATCCTGATACAAAAAGCTGGCAGAGACACAACAAAAAAAGAAAACTTCAGGCCAATATCCCTGATAAACATTGACATGAAAATCCTCAATAAAATACCGGCAAACTGAATCCAGCAGCACATCAGAAAGCTTATCCACCATGATCAATGTGGCTTTATTGCCAGAATGCAAGGCTGGTTCAACATACACAAATCAATAAGCATAATTCATCACAGAAGCAGAACCAATGACAAAAACCACATGATTATCTCATTAGATGCAGACAAAGCATTCCATAAAATTCAACATCCCTTCATGTTAAAAACTCTCAATAAACTAGCTATTGATGGAACATATCTCAAAATAGTAAGAACCATTCATGACAAACCCACAGCCAATATCATACTGAATGGGCAAAAACTGGAAGCATTCCTTTTGAAAACCAGCACAAGACAAGGATGCCATCTCTCAACACTCATATGAAATATAGTATTGGATGTTCTGGCCGGGCACTCAGGCAAGAGAAAGAAATAAAGGATATTCAAATAGGAAGAGAGGAAGTCAAATTGTCTGTTTGCAAACAACATTATCCTATATCTAGGAAACCCCATCATCTCAGCCCAAAAGCTGAGCCTTAAACTGATAAGCCCTTAAACTGATAAGCAACTTCAGCAAAGTCTCAGAACACAAAATCAGTGTGACAAAATTACAAGCATTTCTATACACCAACAATAGACAAGCAGAGAGACAAGTAATGAATGAACTTCCATTCACAATTGCTACAAAGAGAAAAAATGCCTAGGAATACAGCTAACAAGGGATATGAAGGACCTCTTCAAGGAGAAATATAAACCACTACTCAAGGAAATAAGAGAGGACACAAACAAATGGAAAAACACTCCATGCCCGTGGATAGGAAGAACCATTATAAAAATGGCCATCCTGCCCAAAGTAATTCATGGATTCAATGTTATTCCCATTAAACTACCATTGACATTCTTCACAGAATTAAAAAAACAAACAAACAAACAAAAAACAACTATTTTAAAATCCACATGAAACTGGCCAGGCATGGTGGTTCATGCCTGTAATCCCAACACTTTGCGAGGTTGAGGTGGGTGGATCATCTGAGGTGAGAAGTTTGAGACCAGCCTGGCCAACATAGTAAACCCCATCTCTACTAAAAGTACAAAAATCAGCTGGATGCAGTGGCATGCACCTGTAATCCCAGCTACTCAGGAGGGTTAGGCAGGAGAGTCAGAAGAGTCACTTGAACCCAGGAGTTGGAGGTTGCAGTGAGCCAAGATTGTCCCACTGTACTCTAGCCTAGATGACAAAGTGAGACTCCATCTCAAAATAAATAAATAAAATAAAACAAAATTTACATGAAACCAAAAAAACCCATATAGCCAAGACAATCCTAAGCAAAAAGAATGCAGTTCAATGGGAGGCATCATGCTACCCGACTTCAAAGTATACTACAATGCTAAAGTATCCAAAACATCATGGTACTGGTACCGAAACAGACACATAGACCAATGGAACAGAATAGAGATCTCAGAAATAAGTCCACACATCTACAACCATCTGATGTTTGACAAACCTGACAGAAAAAAATCAATGGGGAAAGTATTCCCTATTTAATAAGTGGTACTAGGAAAACTGACTAGCCCTATGTGGAAAACTGAAACTGGACTCCTTCATTAGATTTTATATAAAAATTAACTTGGGTTGAATTAAAGACTTAAATGTAAAATACAAAACCATAAAAACCCTAGAAGAAAATCTAGGCAATACAATTCAAGACATAAGCATGGGCAAAGATTTTATGATGAAATTGCCAAAAGCAATTGCAACAAAAGCAAAAATTGATAAATGGGATCCAACTAAACTAAAGAGCTTCTGTACAGCAAAAAAAAAAAAAAAAAAAAAAAAAAAAAAACTATCATCAGTGTGAACCAGCAGCCTACAGAATATGAGAACATTTTTGCAATCTACCCATCTGACAAATGACTAATATCCAGAATTTACAGGAAACTTAAAAAAATTTACAAGAAAAAAACAAACAACTCCATCAAAAATTGGGCAAAGGACATGAACAGACCACTTCTCAAAAGAAGACATTTATGGGGCCAACAAACTTGAAAAAAAGCTTGACATCACTTATCATTAGAGAAATGCAAATCAAAACCACAATGACATACCATCTCATGCCAGTAAGAATGGAAATTATTAAAAAGTCAGGAAACAACAGATGCTGGCGAGGCTTTGGAGAAATAGGAATGCTTTTACATTGATGGTGGGAAAGTAAATTAGTTAAACCACTGTGGAAGACAGTGTGGCAATTCCTCAAGGATCTAGAATCAGAAATCCCATTTGACCCAGAAATCCCATTACTGGGTATATACCTAAAGGAATATAAATCATTCTATTATAAAGATACTTTCACATGTATGTTTATTACAGCACTATTCACAATAGCAAAGACATGGAATCAACCAAAATGTCCATCACTAATAGACTGGATAAAGAAAATGTGGTACATATACAACATGGAATTCTACGTAACCATAAAAAGGAATGAGATCATGATTTTTGCAGGGACATGGATGAAGCTGGAAGCCATCATCCTCAACAAGCTAACACAGGAACAGAAAACCAAACAGTGCATGTTTTCACTCACAAGTGGGAGCTGAACAATGAGAACACATGGGCACAGGGAGGGGAACAACACAACACACACCAGGGCCTGTTGTGGGTCAGGAGGGAGGGAGAGCATCAGGATAAATAGCTAAGGCATGTGGGCCTTAATACCTAGGTGATGGGTTGATAGGTCCAGCAAACCACCATGGCATACGTTTACATATTGAACAAACCTGCACATTCTGCATATGTATCCTGAAACTTAATAAAATAAAAATAAAATAAAATAAAAAAATATAGTATACTTGTTATTAAATTCTAGCCTCTTCCATTGTTTTTGAGTTTTTATTATTTACTTACAATTTAGAATGAATGCTGAATTCTTTCCTGACTACAAGTCTCCAAATTAAGATTTTTATATTTTTATTCTGTTTTTCTCACTTGGACTTAATGACATTGTCACTGCCATTTTCTTAAGGCCCTGCAAACTTAAACTCATACTTTGAAATACAGGTGAGGAAAACTTGTCAGATTGCCACTACCTTCTTTCACTTTAACTGAAGATGCTTTGAGTCTAACATCTGGACACTTCAACTGGCTGCCCTCCAGACTCTAAGGACATGAGTTCTTAGACTGCTCTCAACATTAATCTTCGTTTTCTTCTTGTGAAAACCCGTCTTCAATGTCATAGCCTTAAATGAGACACAGCTGTTTAATGAGACTGGCCTATTCCCAGAAATGGGAGAATGGTTGAATCGGATCCGTTTCCACTCAGCTATTAACTCAGTTTTTCCCCCCACAGCTACCAACTCAGCTTTTAGTGGGTGAAAACTTTCTGAAGATTCCTTTGTCTGCCTAAATTCCAGACCCACCAAAGAGAACAATTTATCCCACCCCCTCCACGTAATAGCAGAAAAGAGGACCAAGAATATAACCACATCTAAACAGACCCTTTGCAAAATAATGGCTATCTCTAAGAATCATTTAATTCCAAAGAAACCTATTAAGAATTTGTTTCCTGATCCAGTCATTCCCCCAAGTAATCATTTATTGCCCCTCAATAGAATTCCTCTTCTCCCTCCTCCCATAATCTGTTTTACCAGAATCTAAGCCCAGCTTTTTTCTATAATCTCAATATGGTATGTAAGTGTAGGTACCTTATTGTGGGGAGATCTTCATTCTGAAGGTTCTCATGTATAAATGTTAAATAAATTTGTATGCCTTTTTCCCCATAATTAATGTGCCTCACGTCGATTTTTCAGTGAGTCTTTAAGGGAGCAAAGAACTTGGCCCTCACAACATCAAGATTCTGTTTCCCAGAAGGGACAATACCAGTAAGCAGCCATCATATCGGAATTTTGTTACTTTAATAAGATTTTTTTTTCTCCAAGTATATTTTTCAGAACTAGTCTAGTAAAGACAAGTTACTTACTCTGAGGACTAAACTCTGATTATTTAATCTCGCCCAAATTCTTATCTAAAGGGTCTGGGGAGTCATGCGCTACAAATCATAAATCCTCATTAGATGGGTTATATTTAACCATGTATATTGTGACTTACTTTCCAGCCTGACTTTGGCCTAACATTACAAGACAGGCAAGAAAATCAAAATATTTAAGCCCAAAACATGGTTTTTTGTTTTGTTTTGTTTTTGCCATATTCTGAAATGACCCTGCAAAGCTGTTCTTTGTGGGGGAAAATTTGCATCTGTAAAGAATCTCTATTAATACAGCTAGATCTTTTTCTTCCAGACCCTCCCAATCCTAAAGAGATTAACTAAGATCTGAATAGGAAACATTTGTCATCTATTGTCTCTAAGGGAAGCCACTATCAGACTTCAAAAGAACTTTGGTTTCCATAGTCTTTATCTTAATATGAGCATTCCCTTTCTATCAATCCCAGGTCTTGGGACAAGCTCAAACAATTTGTCAATCAGAAAATGTTTAAATTTACGTATAGCCTGGGAGCCCTCACTTTGAGTTGTCCCACCTTTCTGGACCAAATCAATGTATTTCTTAAATGTTTGATTGATGTATCATGCTTCTCTGAAATGTATAAAACCAAGCTGCGCCCCAACCACCTTGGGCACATATTCTCAGGACCTCCTGATGGCTATGTCACAGGCCATGGTCACTCATATTTGGCTCAGAATACATCTCTTTAAATATTTTAGAATTCATTGCTTTTCATCAACAACTCCTAACACCTGGCTGAAATCACCTTACAGAGAAAAGATTTTTGAAGGACATGAAGAAAAAGGGGGCATATGGGATGTTAAGTGCCAGATGAAATTTAAACAGTTAAAATATAGGTGAGGCCAAAAGAGCACGAGGGTAAACAAGATCAGTAAAAGATAGAAAAAAAGGAGGAAACCAAAACAATTTGCAAATTTTGAAAACTTGCTGAGGATTCAAATAACTTTAACCCTGTAATTGGGTTGGATTGCTTTAAAATATGCTCTAAAAATATTACCACTGTCAGAGACTAGAATATGCCACTTCAAAATATGACTGTAAGAGACCAGAATATGCCACCCCAAAATATGACTGTAGGAGGCCAGAATATGCCACCTCAAATATGCCTCTTTGGCATAAGGATTACTTTGAGCTGATTATTTTGAGAAACAGCAGACACAGGAAAAGCTCTAAAAACAGAGTAGAAGTTACCCTTTTATAAGGAAAATTTACATTTATAAAGAAAATCTCCATTTGTAATGGTGTCTCCTCTCTACCAGGAAAATCAGGATGACTGTAAATCACAAGAGAGTCACATCTATGCAGAAGGTACTGACTTTAATCTACATAGCAAAATTTATTCTTGTCTAATGTGCTTTTCTTGGTCTCTTCCCTGTAACTGACTTTGCCAACACCCTTCTTTCTTTGGTTTAGCTAAAGGTAATATTTAGGCCTGAATCTAAGCCACCACTTTGAACTACACATTGCTCTGGGTATCTCCCATGTATATATGAAATACAAATATTAATAAACTTGTTTCTTTTGCTCCTGTCAATTTGTCTTTTGTTACAAGGACCCTAGCCAAGAACTTACCATGGTAGAGACAAAATTATTTTTTCCTTACATAATTTATATTTTAATATGTACCACTAGCTGGCTGCAGGATCAATTTCTTCCAGTTTCCTCACTAAATTCCCCATCTGCATGGGAAAAAAAAAAATGTTTTAAAGTTCAGTATTAATTTTCTCATTGTGTTGTTGTAGGAGTTATTAAGAAATTATTTTAGGCAGATAGAGAGGAAAGGGGCGACTTGGAAAGTTTTTATTTCCTTGAAAGCAGCTTCAGAAACATTTCTTGTCTTGCAGGAAAGCCCAGGGTCTTAGAGCTGGGCAGGCAACCTGTGATATGCAAATACTGGCCATTAGAAATTGGGTCCACCCATATATGAAAATTCCCGCTATCTTCTTCCTTGCCCCCACCTATCCCCACGCGTGTAGAACATCATGGTGCCCTGTATTTGCATATTAATAGACTAGGGTGGGAGGGCCTTTTTTTTTTTTTTTTTTTTTTTTTTTTTGCGGGCTATGTGAGTGACATTCCTGGTCAAACCAATCCCCTGAGTCCTATGCAAATCAGACACCACCTCATCCACTCTCCTTGTGTAAGCAGCCACTTTTCCACTGCACAAGGGATTTCCTCTCTTGGCTTGGGAGCCCCCCCTCCCTCTGTCTCTGTATGAGGGAGCTTCTTCCTCCTTACTTGCCTATTAAACTCTCTGCCCCGTAAAACACTCCACGTGTGTCCGTGTCATTTTATCTAACTCGACTGGAGACTAAGAACCCTGGTGATCCTCCACTCATCGGAGCCGTATCAGTGTGTACTCTATTTTGAACTCAAATTACAAACACACTGCTTCTTTTTTAAAAGCAAATTACATGAGACATTAGAAGTCAGTTCATGAGTTTACCGGTCTCTCAACCTTTATGAGACTTCTCACCTTTGGAGTATGAACGTCCCTCACCATGTAACTGCCCAATGCGTTCAGCTTGCCCACTGGCCAACTGAGTAATAGAGAAAGAGTAATTCATGCAGAGCCAGCTGTGTGGGAGACTGGGTTTTTATTATTACTCAAATCAGTCTCCTTGAGCATTTGGGAATCAGAGTTTTCAAGGACAACTTGGTGAGTTGGGGAAGCCAGTGAGCCGGGAGTGCTGATTGGTCAGGTAGGAGGTGAAATCATAGGGAACTGAAGCTGTTCTCTTGCACTGAGTCAGTTCCTGGTTGGGGGGGGGGGGGGGGGCACAAGATCAGATGTGCCAGTTTACCCATCTGGGTGGTGCCAGCTGATCCATCAAGTGCAGGAAAATATCTCAAGCACTGACCTTAGGAACAGTTTAGGGAGGGTCAGAATCTTGTGTCTTCCAGGTGCATGACTTCTAAACCATAGTTTCTAATCGTGTGGCTAATCTGTTAGTCCTACAAAGGCATTCTAGTCGCTGGGCAAGAATGAGACTTGTTTTAGGAAAGGGCTGTTACTGTCTTTGTTTTAAACTATAAACTAAGTTCCTCCCAAAGTTAGCCAGTCTATGCCCAGGAAATAACAAGGACAGCTTAAAAGTTAGAAGTAAGATGGGTCAGTTAGTTTAGATCTCTTTCACTGTCTCAGTCCTAATTTTGCAAAGGCGGTTGCACCCGGTTGAAATTAAAGGTCTTCTACTTCAAAGTACTTGAGTCTCTTTTCTGAACTTCTCACTTTGATTGACATTTTGTGCTTGAAAATCCCAAATAACCAGTAGAAATAAACTATCTATAAACAAATGAAAGACTGATCTCAGATCAAGCAATAGATGAAAGAGATAAGCTGTAAAACTGGAATGGCTTACAAAGAGAAGGCAAGCATTTATGATCAGAGAACGTTGTGACACTATAAGAAGTTAATGAGAACCCCTTAAAAGATGTAAAAATGACTGTCCCTACAAACCAAGGAAGATAAGACGCCTAAGCAAGTGGCAAAGATTCTTTATTCTTACTTAATTCTCCATTTAGGTAATATGCTGAGTAGAGGATTTTGCCACATGTCCATCTGTACAAGGATTATTAAAGGGATATATCAGTTAAAAGAAAAAACAAAGGCTGTACTCAAGCTCTCTAGCTTACATTGTAAAAATTAAAACTTTATAAAATTTAATCTTTTTAAAAAGGGAGCCAACCTGTGAGAGGAATGAAAGTACAGCCACCTTTTCCTTTTATTTTAGTTCATCTTATTTTTATTTTATTTTTATTTTTTGTAATTTAACAGCAAGATGGGCAGCTGGACTTAATGAGCAGTGGAAGCTCATCTCTAGCAACAAAAATTCCCTCTTCCTTCCAGATTAAAATTGAGAGACCTGAAGCTTTTGCTACTTAATCAAATTGTTGGTTTCATGGAGATAATCAATGTTGTCAATAAGAAGTATCTAATACATGGCCATGACAGAGTAAACAATACATAAGGGAGTAAATTACATTTCACTTGAAATGCTTGGATTCTGCTATTGCATTTTTGTTTTTTATCTTGTAAAACTGTTTGTGTATGCTGCTGGCAGAGTCCAAATCAAGATAAATCTTTCTCTATTATATACACTTAGAGTTCCAGGACTTTGCATTTTCCTACCTGGAAATAGACTCCCTGGTTCCCCCTCCTTTCTCTTACCCCCTCCCCCATCTTGAATGCAATATCTTACCACCCTAACATTTAATACTTCTGAAAGACGAATTATACCAGTATCTCCTTCAGTCAGCAAAAATACTCAGGCTATGTAACTAGAGAAACATGCAGCTTTTACAAATGCCTGTCATCATATTTAGCACAAAGAGGTAACAATCTTCTTAAATAATACATTTACATTTCTCTTTCTGTGACCTATGGACTTGAGGTGTAAGTAGTTTGCAGCTGAAGACTGTTAATTATCATCCTTGGCAATCATTTGCATTTATATAGCACCTTTTATAGGAGCAAATCAAATCATTAAAGCTATTATACTAATGAATGCAAGGCGGTAAGTGTCATTACTTCCATGTATGTGGTGATTCAGTGAGGATCTCAGAGGAGCCAAGAGAGGAGCCAATTAAGTTCAGGTCACCCAGATACCTTCCCAGACCCAAATGGTTCCCATGGAGCTCAAGGACCTTGAGAGAAGTTCTCCCAAACTGATGAGGTCATTTCTGAGCCTAATATAATAAGAAAATTATTTTCTAAAATTGTTGAGAGGCTCTGATTTTACATTTGTGACAGATAAACCCTGTGTCTCAGCCTGCATCTGGAGGAGTCCAGCAGTCTTTTCTTGTAAATATATATCTTCATCAAAAAATCCACAAATTCCATCAGAGGTGTGTTGTTCCTGATACTGACGGACTAGACATTTTGCTTAATCATGCCCATCAAATTGAGTCTTTGAAAGGTTTTAGAACTGTAGGCTCTCAAGATTAAAACTGACATTGAGATTATCTGCCTTGATCCCTTCTGAATTTCCTCTATGGCAGTCTACCAAGAGGTCCACTAGCTTATATTTAATTCCAGATATACAGCCAAACAATCACTAATGAAAGAAATTCTGGGCGATAAGACAGGTAAGAGAAAAAATCTCTTATTCATGCAGCAGCTTTTAATTGATACTTATAAAACTTTACATACATGCCTTGCCAGTGCCACAACCTGAGGATACAGCAAAAAACAAGAGAAATACAGTTCCTATGCTCAGGAACCTTTGCCAAATCCCTTTTTACCATGCTGTTAGGATTCCAAAACAGGTTGAGGAAGAATGGCATCTGCCTTCCCTGAGCATTACGCCTGA